>NW_013669173.1:103881-107132 GCF_000517525.1 Limulus polyphemus
GGTTGGACGTTGTTCAGGAGTTTCTTGTTGTCTATATCCAGCTTACATTGATGATTCTGAATGAACTTTGGCTTTGTGCTGTTCAACAGTTTCTTGCTGTCTTTGAGTAGCGTGCCTTTCAGCTTGAGTTCGAAGTCTAACTTTACGTTGTTCCAAAGTCTCTTCCTGTATTTGAGCAGCCTGTCTTGCAGCTTGTGCTTGAAATCTTTGATTGCGTTCTTCTTCTGTTTCAGCTGCTCTTTGTACTTGCATTATTTTAGCGGCAGAAGACTTTCCATTGAAAGGGATTTCTTGGGTGGCATAATCACCTGTATCACTAAACAATAATTTGCAATTCACAAAGTTACTAAATCAGTTATGAAACCACTTAGCACTATTTAAAGAAAACTGTTTTTGGAAATACTGAATTGACAGCAAGGTGATCAGTGTCTCCCGCCATAACGCTTTCTATGTGCAAAACGTGCTTATGTTTGTATGTTTATTACAAAAAATGGCGCAATAATCATTAATTGTCAATTTCGTCATTAAATACTACACCAAATATAAAATAACTAGCACCATTAAATTTCTTGTAAAACACTGGTAATTGTGAAATTATTTTAAAATTTGTATATTCATTCGTTTGGTTTCCTATAGCGAACAAAATAAAAAAATAAACAAACTTCCTCTTTTATATATATAGATAAACAAAAAGCGGATGTAAATATACTTTTGTAGATATTTTGTAGAACAACATATTAAAAGCTTAAAGTTTTTCAAAAGATCTAGCTTTAGGTCGAAGAATAACATTATAATTGTATTTACTGATAGTATTAGGTACAGTAAATTTTAGTCAAACTAAACTGAAGCAAAAACATACAGAAGTTAGTGTTAATTTAACAACTTTTCTTTATGGTATATATGCCATACTTAATAAAGGATTAATTAATGTTAGGCCTAAGAAAAGTGGACTTGTAGATTTCAGTGTTTGCGAATAGATTTCTTTTGTATTATTCTAGTAATCCTGTATTTAAAGAAGTACTGTGGCAATAATGTTTTACGGGTCGTTGTTAGAATATATATATTATATAATCCGTAATTATTTTAACATCAAAAATAGAATTACGTCTGACAATACTGCTAACAGAAAGGATACCCAAATGATAAAACCATGCTATTTTATTTAAGAAAGAACATAGAAACAGCATATTTAATTAGCTATACACATTATTGGATTAATTTTCATGATGATAACAGACATTTCTGAAACTAGTGTTAGTTCTAATAAAGTCTTTCAGGTGGTAAGGATTCTTTTCCTCCTACAAGTTACTCCATGTGCTTTTAAGGGGAGTTGCAAAATAAATCACACTTTTTTCCCCCGAAGTAATGACGAACTTGGTAGGACAGCGAATATCATCACTCGTAAGAAAACGCCATTTCAATGTACTTCTGGGTGTTTGACTCTTCGAATTTCATTTTTTGCGAAAACGTTTGAATCATAGTGGTCACTAGAACTCAGATTCGTGTAATAGGTGTTGCCTTCGAGATTGGTCTTCCAATCGACACATTGCAATGTCAGATTTGAAAAATCCGATTAATGTCTCAAAAGTTTCAGAATTGTTGAATTTGAAAGAGTGGTCCGTAAAAAAGTGGTGGAATGTGGATGTGCTCACAGAGACAGCCACAAAAACAGACATGTTTGTTGCATTGCTGAAATCTTTTGCAAATCGATTAAAACTCGTGCGTAAGAATAATGGTGGCCCAATCAAGCGATATTGATATTTGGAATTACTTTTTTTTGGTTGAATTAAAATCTTATTTTACTTTTTTATCCTCTCGGGGAAAAAGTGATTTATTTTGCAACACTCCTTAAATCTTCTTATCGTTATTTAAGTACTTTCAATATGAAAAGACCATATTCATTTTCTTTAAAAAATTCAGCTAGAAAACTTGCATTTTAATAACATTTAGAACAAAAGTTATACTTGAAGAAACGTTTCATCGCACTGAAATCTGGCATGTGAGAGAAAACAAATTGAAAACAATGAAAATGAGTTGGTCTTTTCTTGAAACGTTAACCCTAAGTTCTAGTTCTCTTTGTTTTACCAGGAACTTCCATCCAAGGAGACCGGATGTTCCCTAATGTATTATCCTTCCTTCTCCAGAAGTCTATTATTCTCTTTCTCAGATGAAGCCAAGGGAGTTAAAGCTTAACCACTACCAAACATCATTCCTTGACACCATGTAGCTTTCGTAATTATGCAGTCATTATCTTAACCCGATGACTACCGGTACTAACTTTCTTAGTAGGCAATGCAAGTGTGCATTTGTGAATTGAAAAAATGATAAAGAACTTATCTTTTAATGGATTTCTGATTTTACTTTTATAAATAGTAGCATAACATTCAATTATTTGTACAATATTGTATTCTTTAATGAAGTTTAAAGAGGAATTTAATGAAAAAAATCCTAAAATATGTTTTAGACTATAAATAAGCGCCCGCTAAGAAGAAATGTTTTTTCAAAAAAGATATTTCCTTTCAACTCAGCACTGGTTCTGCCATCTATGATTGGTATCTAAACCGTTTTCTAGTGTGTTTTCTTTATAAAACTGCGTCTGGGCGTGTTAAACCTCAGTTGTAAAACTTTTAGCCAATCCTAGTCGAAAGTGTCAATTTCAGTACCAATTATTCCAATTGCTGTTTCTCCCATTTGACAAATCAAAGGATGATAAGGAAAGCACGTGATGAAACGTTGTTCTCTGGATTTTATAATATGAATGTGGGTGGTGCTTATTATAGTAACTGCCATTTTATGTAGAGGTTGTATTTAGTACTGGCCAATAGTGCTTTTCTGTAAGCCTTAGAAAAGTTGCTTCTGGAAAAAACTGCATGGGATATACGTGACTTTTATTTTTCTTATATAGTAGCTTAAGTCATGCTGCATGGTATATCTGTTTATATTAATCATTATATTGAAAAATTAACTCAAAATAGATATATTTTTTAGGAAAGAAGTTGATCCACGATTATTAGGGTTAAGAGTTACAGAGTGGCGAGTGCAAAGGCTTTACATGAATTAGACTTAGGACTTTGAACTGAAAGAGTTTGTGATTTTTTATATTCTTTTGAATTTAAATTTGTAGTTTTAAGCTCAATAATTTAGCATAATTTTATATTTAGTTCATATAATAATAATAATATGATTCAGTATTTAGAATGAAAAACTTGTGTGATTTGTACGTAATACTATTACTACCACAAAATAATTTT
>NW_013669173.1:108113-109185 GCF_000517525.1 Limulus polyphemus
ATTTCAAAATAATGTATTAAAACATTAAAAGTAATAAGTTTAAATCTGTAGAAAATATAAATATTGTAATCATTTCTTATAAATACGATTTCCTAATATAATTTTCCAAGATATTAAAGATCATAATGCACAAAAAAACTAAATTTATTAAAAGTAATAGGCTTTATGTTTCTTAAACTACCTAAGTCAAAGTATTTATGAATTTTCGAAAATATTCGTCCACTAGTTTTATTGTTGGAATGAAATATAGCAAGACTTGCATTGCCTATTAAGAAAGTTAGTAGCCGGTAATCATCGGGTTAAAGAATATACCACTGAATTATGAAACGTTGTCAGAATAATTGTTTATAAAAGGAACGAAGAACCTTAGTAGAGAAATGAGATGAGAAAATCCTGCAATGAGAGGGTCGATCAATATATCGAACATACATTTATATAGTTATATTAGAATAATATAGAAACAACAGAGGGGCGATTAAATAAATAGACAAATATCTTGTTTAGGTGTGAAAGTTTACATGTTTAAACTTAACTCATGGCATGATATCAACTGTGTAGTAAAATAGCTTTATGTTGTGACACAATTAAGATACTTAGAATAAAACTGCATTTCAATAGATTTCAATGGGATGGGTACGGTTGTTATTGTAGGTCCAGGGGAGGTTAGTTTCTAGGATGGTTGTTGAAAGACAATATTGTTACGTCTCTGGTCGTTAGTTAATTTTCTGTAAAAATTATTTCCGAAGAAACTTCAGTGATACAAGTCCTTTCTTAAATAAAACTGGTTTATTCTTTCTGAGTACAACTTTGAAATTCACTTAATTTCCACGGTCACACTATAGCTTAAACAAACGCTATAATTCACCACAAACGACTCACGTGCTCGACTCGGTTGTCAGTCTCTCTCTGTATGCAGTTCAATTACATTGTTGTCATCACTTCTTGGCTGTCTTATATACAAGATATATCGTACATCTAGTAAACACTCGAGGCTTCAGGAACCTTCGAGAATATGACGTGTTACTAGCATCACGTGTCCCCGTTGTCGTAACACTGCCTCTTCCTTAGTATT
>NW_013669173.1:110167-110792 GCF_000517525.1 Limulus polyphemus
TGATGGTGGATATCCTCCATCCTTTCCAATAACACTTACACGAACTCTGACACATCAACTCTTCATAAGGTGGGCGTCCTGTTAACAGATCCACTGGCAACCAAAGTTCCCGACCAAACATCAACCTTGCTGGAGTGTATCCAGTGGCTTCATGCTCTGCTGTCCTATAGGTCATCAACAGTGGAGGGAGTAAGACATCCCAGTCATGTTGGCGGCTATTACAAAACTTTGCCATTTCCTGTCCCAGTGTCCAGTTGTACTTTTGTACCATTCTATCGGACTGTGGGTAAAGTGGCATTGTCCTGATCTTTCGGATGCCAAACAACTTGCAGCATTCTTGGAAGACAGCTGATTCGAAGTTTCGGCCTTGATCTGAATGCAGTTCTTTGGCATACCAAATTAGAAGAAGACATCACTAATAGCCGAAGCTACAGTTGTAGCTTCCTGATTTGGTATTGCGTATGCCTCAGGCCACTTGATGAAATAATCCATCACCACACAAATGTACTTGTTTCCAGCACGAGTTTGGGGCAGAGGACCAGCAATGTTAATGGTTACTCTTTCCATTGGTGCGCCAACTTAATATAATTACATTGGAGCACGTCCCTTGGGTCCCCTTTTTAGC
>NW_013669173.1:111797-112999 GCF_000517525.1 Limulus polyphemus
TGTTGGACTTAATGTAGGATTCAAATCCAAGAGCTCTGGCCATTGCATCCTGCATAGTAGAGGGGTGTGCTTGCTTTACTTGTATCTTTAGTTGTGGACTGTCCGAGGCATCTACAAACTGATCCCTCAGCAACAACTTGAGGAGATCAGATGGCGTAGTTGGGTAGGTCTTGTGTGCCATACTTTCCAAGTCCTGTGCCAGCTCTTGCAGGCTCTCCTCTTTAGCACGGACTCTCGTCTTAAACCTAGCCCTATAGGCTTTAGACTGATTTTGGGTTCCATACCTGAGTTCTAGTGCCGCTACCAGTGCTCTATAGTTGTGCCTGTCGTCTGCCGACAACTGTCCAAGTATTTCCAGTGGTTGTCCCTTCAAGCTCGTTAACAGATATACTGCTTTCTGCTCCTCTGTTCATACATTCATCTCTGCCAGTAGCTCAAATTGTGCTCTATATGTTTTCCACGGTGCCTTCCCATCGAATTCCTGTGGCTTCCTTCGTACTGGATCACCCCTATTGCTGACATTAATATCATTAATATCATTAATATTCAGTCCTGTTAGAAGATGTCTGCATTAGGGTTTAGCTGTGGGGTCTGGAAGGGGCTTGCCGTTGTCTGGGGCTGATTAAGTCGATGGTTAATGTATCTTCCTTGTGTAAAAGGCAATAAATCATCCTTTAATGTATTTAATTCGCTTTGAAATTTACTAATGTTTTCCATTTGTACTTCTTGCCACTGTTGTTGACTTTCCTGTAGTTGCTGCTGACTTTCCTGCAACTGTACCTGGTGATGACAAAACCTTGTCGAAACGTTGTACATTTGCTGTTATGTTAAACTTATATTAAAGTTTTTCTTCATTACCCATTCAAGCCGTCTCCAGCCATTATAAAAGACAGGTGTTCAACGAGTGAAAAGAGAATACCAGAATATGCGAAAGGGTACAAACAAACCGAGAGAGGCAAAGGAAGAAAATAATATGCTGTCATTAAAACACAAAATCTATTTCTAAATCTCGGATTTACTGATTATTGATAATAAAAAACAAATTGTTATATTTACATTAATATAAGTCAAACCTGATTACAATAAGTACAACCTCTGCTCCTCTGTTCATACATTCATCTCTGCCAGTAGCTCAAATTGTGCTGTATATGTTTCCCACGGTGCCTTCCCATCGAATTCCTGTGGCTTCCTTCGTACTGGAT
>NW_013669173.1:113700-115182 GCF_000517525.1 Limulus polyphemus
TATAATGACAAAAAAATACTTAGCCTGCTTGGTATATTATAAAATGGAAAGACAACTGTAAGACACAACAAGGATGACTAACACGTTAAAGCATCAACGACTCATGTACATGTGTTCACCTTAAAAGGATAATAATAATGATAATAATAACAACTTCCTCATTAAATCCAGTTGAGAGAAGCACATGCTGTGAAGATTCTTCATGTTTCGAGACACACGGCGCCTCGGTGGAAATAATCATGTTTCGCAACTAACTGAAGATTTTCTTTTTAAAAAATTGCTAAAAAACAACAACACTTCCTAGCCATGTTGACAGATGGACAAAGTTAAGATTGAGTAATGGATTGATAGATATAAAGATATACGTATATTTATGCATATATTATCACTCAAAACATATATCTCGAAGCAAGGGAGAGGAGGAGGAAGATTTGAATTGTGGAAACAGCTTAGTTTTATATCAGTTTTGAAAAGTATGAACACGAAATTAAAGAGACGTAGTAAATGTCATCGCAACTATAATAAGTAAATGCTAATTACCTCTGTTTTATTTTGTTACTTGAAGTGTGTGTTCCATTCAAAACTGTTTTATGTATTTGCTATTCTCTTCACAATTTAGCTGTTTAACCAATAACCACATAAACCAATCCACTAAAATACTAACGGGACTTAATATAGTTTGTTTCGTATTACAATTTGAAATAGCCTAAAACTGAGTTAAATTGTAATTTAAATTTAGTAGTTAAACAAATGCCGATATGCATCCAATTTATGCTATTTGATACACACAGTTTTCTTGTTTAATACAAATATATTTTAATATCGTTACGTATTGAGAATTTAAAATTGTCCGAAGCCGATATTTTAGTTAATTTACGCTATTTGCCAACAAAATTGGCACACACCGTCTTCATTTTTCACACAAAATATACATATATATATATACAACTGTGCAATTTACAACCACAATTATTACGAATAGTTACCACAAGCAAAGTTTATGAAACAAAAATATCACTAATTAACAAACAACACAAAATCTTCTTTCTATTTCAGAGTCTCCTTGATATCCAGCGAGTTAACTTGAAGTCGATGTATGTACAATTGCCAAGAAGCTAGCTAGACTTGTCAGACACTGAATTGTTGGACCATCGAGGTAAGATAATATTTTCATAAAACCACTAATGTCCAATGAGAATTTAGTAATACTTTCGGAAAGATGAGAATCCACTCATGTTCGAAATTTATAAATATTCCTGGTCAAATATCTTAAGTTTTCCGATTGAAGAAGCATTATAAACTCACAGTTATAACATTCGAAATTCTATAGCACACTGATTATAGTGAACAAACAATAGACACTCTCCTTGGGGCTTCGCTTTGGTTGTATTTATAGCTGTGGGAAGGTTTTCTAGAAAGTTCAGTTTTACATAACAATACTAGTTAAAGCGTTTATGTATAAAGATATATTGTTGATTCTTA
>NW_013669173.1:115527-116451 GCF_000517525.1 Limulus polyphemus
TCTAAATATAAACTTAATCTAAACAACGTTCATATTAAAATAAATACACAACAAATTCGTTACAATATACAACCAATAATACAATTTACAATAATAGTTATTACAAATACTTATTACAAACAATTATTTATATACAAAACCTTTACAAACTTACAAGCAATATAAAGTCTTCTTCCTAATCTTCCTTGATATCTTATCGGGGGTTCACGATGAGCGAGTTAATTTCGAGTTAACGTAAGTAGAATTCACTTAAAATGGAGCCAGTTAGCTCTGTTGTCTTCGCTGATCACACGCCGATTTTTTCCTACCGATGAAGTTGGGTAAAGTTTTCGTAAAATTACTAATGCCCGATGTGAATTCACTGAAGTTGGATGGTTTGTAACGTTCGAAATTTATAAACGTTCCTGGTCAAATATTCGACGTGTCCCGATTAATAAGCGTTATAACAATCACAATTATAGTTTCCGAAGTTTATAGCACACCAAAATAGCAAACCAGTAATAGATGGTGTCTTTAGGCGCGTCGCGTTGGTTATATTTATACTCCTGTGGAGAGTTTCTCGAGATTTCAGTTACGCAACAATACAAACGCTACACTAGCGTTTATGCACACACATATATTGTTGATTATCACACTCGAGAATATTCTGCAACTTTAGAGAATAGGCGGGAAATCGCAATACAGATTTAACAGTACAAGTTTTGTACATTTCTAAATATAAATTTAATTTAAACAAACATCGATATTAAAATAAATATGCAATAGTAAATCCGTCACAAGATATAGAGTAGTTTATTTTTTAAACTAAATAATTGATCACACGAATTAATGAGGTTCAGGGGTATGATAATGAATGAGACATTTTATACAGTTCCACACAGATCTTCTGCAAAGTGTTAGGTTGGAAAATGATAAGAGTTTTGC
>NW_013669173.1:116981-120563 GCF_000517525.1 Limulus polyphemus
ATGCTTATGGTGATCATTCAGTTTTGTCTGTTGCTTAAAAACGATCCGGCACACTATTACCGTACTTGTTTTGATATGTATATCCACCTAATACTGCATATAAGCTAGACGTAACAATATCATTTTTATATAGTGTATTAGTTCTATTCTTTTTATAGCGCGCTTTCTGAAATGCGTCCAAAATGAAACATTCTCACTTTTGTATAAATATGCAAATTAAATAACAACCTCTAGTAACATTTTAATAATCCTATTGTTTCCCTTAGTCATAAAGAAGAAATATTCAATTAAGTTAAATGTATAAGAATTCAATTTCCTATAATTAATACTTGAAACCATCTGTACTTGGTGAAACTCCATAATTACAGAATTGGAGAAAAACAAAACAAAGACAATTGTAATTCGATGACTTTTAGACTAATAACGCTTAGAGACGGCTTGAATGGGTAAGAAAAACGTTAATATAATTTTAACATAACAACAAATGTACAACGTTTCGACAAGCTTATGTCATCCTCATATGTTAAAGTTTTTCTTAATTACCCATTCAAGCCGTCTCCAAGCATTAAGTGAGTAAAAGCATCATCAGGTACAGACGTAAATGGTTTATAAACAGGTTTCAAAAAAGTGTAAATCTCTTGGACATTTAACATTGAGACAAGTGGGGAGGAGCTCAAGTTGGTTTGGTCGTTTAGACTTTTTACTAGATTTGATATTTTGAGTTCTATTTATTTATAGAATTTCCATGCTATTCATTTTATCTTTTTTCACAGATTTGTTCAGTTTTTTTTTTCTATCAAATTGATTTCAATAAAGTGTGATGCAAAGATTGAATCCCTTTTCATTCATTTCCAGCTCTTATTATCTTCTTTATTCTTGTTTCTACAGGCCGTCCTGTGTGACCTATGTATACACTATTACAGTTTTGATTGGCCAAAACCACTGGTGCTGTATTTTTCGATTTTGTCTTTGTTGTTGCACAACGTTTTGCCTAAATTGTTTGTACAGCAGAAGGCTGTAGATTTCTTTGTTCAGTGTGTAATATATTTTGTGAGAAGGTCTTCCAATGTAGCTATATACTAAATAGCCTGGAAGTTTTAGAACTAAATAGAAGTATACGAATCCAGAAAAAGTTTCAAACGGCCAAACCTACTTAAGCTTCTCCCCACTTGTTTTATTAAGGTGAATGTCAAGGTTATTTCCGGTTCTTTGGTTAAACTATATATAAACCTCTTTACAAATCATTTCAGTCTGCACCTGATGATGAATTACTGGCGAAACAATGGTTGTTAATAAATGAAATATTTATGAAGCGTTGTCTTTATTTTTCTCAATTCTGTAACTGAATTTCCTATTTCAAACACCTTAACTTGTTTTATGTATCATATTTTTTCAAGAAAGACACAGACATAAAACATTCATAACAACTAATAGGTACAGCAACACAACATAATATAATTTTAACGTTCTAGAACCACTCAGGACTAATAATCATATATAACAATTTTCGTTGGCAAAGTTTTTCGATCTTCGCGCTATTGTAGTTACTTTGAACTGTTTTCGTTACAGCAATGTTAAATTTTAATAATATATAGCATTTTAAGGATGAATAAGGAAATGAGTAGGTTGTCTAATAAACAAAATTAATATCACTTAAAAGTTGTTTCATCGAAAAAGAATAAGGTTATACCAAATAGCTCTAAGATATAATAATATGGATAACCTATATAAATATCTCATTTTTGGTAACGTTTGAATGAAAAGTTATAAATATTCCACTGAAAAAATAGATCGCTGTTAAAAAAAATTTTAAGATGTGAGTGATAATAGACTGATTTTCTTAAATTAGATTATTGAAATTTCTTTTTACTAAAATTTCGCTTTACTTGATTATATATAATTATAATATCTTGATCGTTCCTACTTGATATGATTGTGACACTGTTTACTAGTATAGCTATTTTACTTGAGAAGAAAGAATATGTCAAAATTTGTGATATTGGAAAAATATTAAAATATGTATTAACGATAAAACCCTCTTAACCTGGTACCTTGGATATAAGAGCTGAATAATACCTTCATTTGTTTGTTGTTGTTGATATAACAAAACCAATAAAAGGTAGGCAAACAACGATCTATAAGCATAATAAAAAGTTTTATTAATGGTAGAACATACTAGCTGTTTCTAGAGAACATTGGTCTGTCTTCTTCAGGTTTAATCATTACTAAGCAATCCAAGGTTTATATATCGTTATAAAGACAATAGGGATTAAATGTGACGAAAATAATGTCAGCAGGTGACAGGATATGGGTAGATGTCAAGTGTTTGAATGATGAATGAACCATGCCAAATAGGGCAGATGTTGTTGGAGCCATTATTACGGTTTAATTCTATACAGTCTTTCTTTTTTGGTTGGTATAAGAGTACTTTTGTCCCTTACTCGAGTATCAACACTATCAACGGGCCAAGAAGCAAATATGTTTACTAAATTCAGAATAAAACACCAACATAACCTAGAACATCTACGACTACTTCTGAACTGTAAAAACTCCAAAGTCATCTCCAGTTTTACTAAAATCAAATGTTCTACAACATCTCGACAAATTGAAAAGGTGATCCAAAAAACCAAGTTTGCCATTTAAAGAGCCACCATAAAAGACATCCGAAGAAACATCTCCAAGTTAGAAGTACAACTCTACCGAAAACAGCTAAAAGTTGCTAACAAATTCACTCCCGAAGATTGGAACAGGCACGAGTGCGCCACCTGGTTTAATCAACCAACATTCTAGAAAAGAAAAGGGCGAACCAAAATAAGAAACTGACAGAAAACCAGAAAGAAGAGGTGAAAAATTTCCAACCTGTTAATCTTTCTCCTTCAGTTTTAAATATCTCAAATGAACCATTAACTGATAGCCAGATTTCTTAGGCCTAAGCTTTGCTGTTAAACCTAGAAATGTACCTATCAAATAAATTTTTCCTACCACAGAACCGAATATCAACTCTTTAAATTTGAATCTCTATGAAGCTGAAAAAATCCGAATTAAAATACACTCTAGACTTACAGCATACAAGGACAAAAATATTAAAACCTAACCTTTTGGCTTGTTTCCCATAATAACCAAAACATACAGTAATACAATATCCAACTACAATGCTGAGAATAAAAATATTGTTGCTGTTTAAGTTACCTGCTCTTTTCTGATTCACACAAATTAAATTACGGTTTATACTAGGGTTGGAATAAGAGCTTAAGCCTGAATTAGAGAAGTATTTCATGACTAATATATTTTGGGGAAATTTCTTACTTCTTGAAGTAGAATATAGTTTTCCGTAGAAGCAAATTTCAAGATTATTATTAAATATAATGCATTAAATGTACCAAATTCAGATAGTAGAAATCTTGACTACGTCTCTAGTGTGAAATGTGACGCAACTGCTTTGCCATTTCTGACAATTTTCTCGACTGGACTTCTACACCTCCTCACTTCCGATCCTCTTTCACTGTCTTACAACAAATTTCTTGGAGAATGTTTGTTTGTTTTTGAATTTCGCGCAAAGCTACACGAGGGCTATCTGCGCTA
>NW_013669173.1:121621-127416 GCF_000517525.1 Limulus polyphemus
AGTATTTCTGCAGATCACTTCCTGTTACGTCACTAATTTCACAAGTATTTCTGCAGATCACTTCCTGTTACGTCATTGATTTCACAAGTATTTCTGCAGTTCACTTCCTGTTACATCACCAATTTCACAAGTATATCTGCAGATCACTTCCTGTTACGTCACTAATTACATAAAAACTAATGCTAGAAAATACTAATATGGTGTTTAAAGTATCTAATAGTTACAACACGTCTTACAACTCTCGTGGTGTGTGTGTTTTTATAGCAAAGCCACATCGGGCTATCTACTGTGTCCACCGAGAGGATTCGAACCCCTGGTTGTAGCGTTATAAATCCGGAGACAACTGTCGTGGTACTGTTGACAGTCAACAAGAGGTCTTTATCTCCAGTTTAACAAATTTGTCAAAAACAACAAAAAAGAAGTAATAAATAAGTTATACTAATATTTAAATACAAAGTAAAAGGTTGGAAGTTTACTACGCTGTACATATACTGAAGGTTCATCACATATACTTGTACATATCACGACTATCAAGGGTTTGTATCTCACTGCTATTTTTCTCAAATCAAGATATAAACCCCTCCATCTTTCACCAATTAGTCAACATTACTTGTGGCATGTATTATTGTGATAATTTAAGTAGTTAAAAAAATGTCGCTCTCAGTGGCTCAGAGGTAAGTAAGAGAGCTTATAACGCTAAAAACCGGTTTTCGATACCCGTGAGTGCACAGTACAGATAGCCCATTGTGGATATTTATGTTCAACAACAAACAAACGTCTTACTAGCAGATGAATGGGTAGAAGGTGTGCATGAGTACCGAGTTATGAGTGGTTAGAGGGCGCACTTGAATACCGAGTTATGAGTGGTTAGAGGGCGCACTTGAAGTACCGAGTTATGAGTGGGTACATGGCGTGCTTGAGTAACGGCTTATGGGTGGGAAGAAGGCAGTTTGATTACTAAGTTCAATTCTGAGAGATGGAGAAAAAAATAGCAAAACTACAGAAAAGTTTGCGCCCAATTAATGAGAGTCTGGTGGGTTTCATGTAAGGACCGAGGCGGGTCTTGTTGGTGATAAGGAAGAAATGGGGTGGTTTGTTTTCGAAAGGCCTTATCGGGATTTGCTAGGTGTCATGATGCAAGTAACAATGAACTGTACTTTCTTATTAACTATTATTAACTTAACTATTATTTTTAAAAACTCTAAAATAATAGATGTTTTATGATTAACAGAAAAAAAAAAAACATTATGAAGAGTGTGAACATCTCAGACTAGTACGAAAAGCGTAACCCCGCTTCAGGGGACAACTTGGTCCTCTCCTTCTTTTATCACTTATTTAACAAGCCCCTCACGAGCCAGTGGGGAACATTTTTGTTGAAAAAAAAACAACCAAAACTACTCAATCTGGTTTTTCTTAATTTGAACTGAAATTTTTGGACATTTTTATTGGCTAAAAAGAAGACACTTCCCGCACTCTTTTAGCGTTGGGGCTGCGAAAAGTGATTTAATGTGGTATTTAAAGAGATATTCAGAAATCGTGTAGAACCACCTTGATAGATACTGTGCAGCAAGCTGAGTACAATATTATGCCCGTAGCTACTTTCAATGTGTTCCTGTCTGGTCATCCTACTGCTGACTATCGTAATGCTTCGACCTTCCCAACGGAATCGCAGGTGAAATTGTTCGTATCTCAATTGAACGCTAAACATAAAAAAGTGATAGCAGAAGTATAAAAGGTTGGCAATTGCTTAATTAATGATGCCGAGAATGTGTTTTTATTGATACATACTGAATTTACTCCAAGCGGGTAGATCTTAGTACTGTTTCGTTATCGAGATTACGTGACAATTCTTACGCCCTCTTGTTTCTAGAACTATCCCGTATCTTGGCGAATGCTCTAGTATTTGCTAGATAGGGTAGGCTGGTATATAAAAGAGGGGAATGTAATGCGTGTGAGTGGATAGTGAGTAATTGAACTGCAGTCAGAAGTATTATTGAGCACGTTCGTTGTTATAGCGTTTGTTTAGCGCGATTGTTGAAATTGAGTGTATCGGTAAAGTTATATTCGGAAAGAATAAACCAAGTCTTTACTTAATAAAACTGTGTCGTTAAAGTTTCGTCGGAACGAAGTTACGGAAAGTTAATTAACAAACGGAGACGTAATAGCACCTTGTATTGAATCAACCCAGATCTAGATATAACCCTTCCTCATCAATTCTAGATTTAGATTTATTAGGTCTAAATTTTATAACAAATGTTACATCTAGATTTATTAACTTAGTTATTAGATCTGTCCCAGTGCAACGCCTAGTTTAATAGTTAGTATAGGTCTAAGTATGCTTATAATATAGGCTACTGTTTGTTTGATGATGGACCTAGGGTTTAGAAATAAATTGGAATTCTCATATATCGAGCTCATGAACTATATAGTAATGTTGAACTGTTTAAAAAACAAGTGGAAAACATAAAAAATTACATGTGTTTGAATGACTTCCCAATAAAAGTTTTAACACGAGTTATCAACGATTATATCAACAAAACGGCCACCCCCAGAATCTGTCGGGCTTTTACCAAAGACAGAGCTGGTTATGCAATATGCCTCTCACAAAATTAGTCGAATTGCACATCTACTTAAATATTATTCTAGTTTTATAGCTCAAAACTGATATGTTTGAATGTATTAAAGAAGAAAATATAAGCAACTTATAAAAGTTTGTTGGTTTTATGACCTTGTTGATCTAGGCGTTATTAACTTGTATGTAGTTACTTTTATTTACAACACTAGTGTATTATATAATTTAATTGGATTTATACATTTTTTATTTTTTATGTGTAATTTTTTTTCTTAGTTCATGACAACTACAAAGTGATTATCAAAAATTATTTTAAAATGATTATATCTTAAGGAAAGGCTATTTCTCCTGGGAAAACACATTTTCCTTAGAAGCACGCTGAGTACCATAAGTTTTTTTCAGAAAACTTTGGAAGTTGCAGAGGATGTTTCAAAGCCGTATTTCACTATTCACCTAAATCGCTTTTCTCGCAAACTGATTATACTACTTATATTTCAAAAATACGAGATTAATGATATGAATATAATGCGTGTAAGTGCGTAATATGTTGCAATGACCAATAACATTGTCGAGAACAGATGATGCTTGCAGTAGCTTCGTTTTGGGATCGACTTAATAAGCTGCTTGAAAAAATCATAGAAAGACAAGAATAAAAACCAATACAATCCAAGATATTTTGGAAAAAAATACTTTTTTATCATGACAAAAATAAAACTATCGTTTACTAAATGAATAAAAGAAACATTGAAGGAATTTGTAGTAAGAAAATATCTTCATAATATAAACAAGGACATCTAAGATGTGGAGAAATTACAACAATTATGTATCGAATAAAACATTTGTACCCACGTTTAATTCCTTGTTACTTGATTGTCTTAGAAAACAAAGTAATTTTAAAGTTGCACTTCGTAGATCAATGAGCTTTGCTCTTACTTGGTCAAACGAACATTCGTCGAGGTGAATACGGTAAAAATTAATTGCCACATTTTAAACGTGAATTTTTTCTATCTTATCACACTTTTAACATCAGCTCACCGGTACTGGATTTCTTGTTTAGTACAGATGCTAAGTTCTTTATGGCTAATGTTTCTTTCAATCTTAGCCACTGCTCATATTCAGCTTTTCCGATGATTTGGAACTGTTTAATTTCTACATTTACTTTCACGCATTTTTCTTTATGTCCGAAAATGTTTGAGAATTCTACATACCTTTACACACTATGTTCAGTAACTCGATCACTAAGCCTCCTCACCGTCGACCCTATATACGCATACTCACAATAACAAACAGAGCACCGATATATGTAGTATCTGTAGACGACATGTGATCGGTTCGCTTTGGAAATTCTGTCTTTGAATACAAAATAGTTCTTTATTCTATATACTGGTTTAACTATCACACGTAGTTTAACTTGTTGGCACACGTTACAAAGGAAGTTCTTTATATTTTTCTTGATTTTCAAAGCATGTCTTCTAGTACATGGTAGTGTCATATACACAATCTTTATTAGAATATTATCTTTCTCTTCCTTAGCTCACTTTTACTTTTAAACTATCACAAGCTACAATGCTGAGAATAAAGATATTGATGCTGTTTTTAAGTTTCCTGCTCTTTTCTGATTCACTCCACTTAACTTCCGGTTTATACTAGGGTTAGAATAAGAGCTTAAACCTCGATTAGAGAAGTATTTCATGATTAATATATTTTGGGGATATTTCTTACTTCTTGAAGTAGAATATAGTTTTCCATGGAAGCAAATTTCAAGATTATTATTAAATATAATGCAGTAAATCTACCAAATTCAGACAGTAGAAATCTTGACTACGTCTCTAGTGTGAAATATGCTGCTTTGAACAAGAAGTGACGCAACTGCTTTGCCATTTCGGCCAATTTTCTCGACTCGACTTCTACACCTCCTCACTTCCGATCCTCTTCCCCTGTTATACAACAACTTTCTTGGAGAATGAATGATACTGAAAATCCTCGTAGATATTTTGTACATTTTTAGTCATTTTTTGCGTGTTTTCAAAAGCAAAAGACGGAGAAGTGCAGTTTCCTTAAAATAAAAAAATAAAGTGAGACACTTAAAGTGCACTACAAGAGCTTCAAAAAGAAAGCCGATTATGGACTGAGAAATATTTTATTACTGAATGTTTGTTTATTTTTAATTTAGCACAAAGCAACACAATAGGCTATCTGTGCTCTGCCCACGATCTGATTTGTAGAGTTTTGTTCAAACTCAACTACTTACAATAGCTTTAGTTGTAATAATATACGGATTATTCTATAAGATATCTTTTTATTTTTCAGTGGGAAAGTTTAATATGAATTTGTTCTGAATTTGGACAACTATGCTAACACGTCAAGTTTGGCCTGGGTCAGAAAATTCGTTTAGGAGAAGACGTGTTCACAGACAGATAAAAAGTTTTTTTTTTATATATTGGATAGTTACCGCACCGGTATGCCTTAATATGTATAGCGCATGCGTGAGGAACTACTGTACCACGACATTTAACTTCCACGAAGAACTATATTAACTTTTACTTATGTAGATCGTTCGATATACTGTACAGCTCAATACTATATACTATATCAAGAAAAGTTTAATGTTTTTTTTTGAAGCTGTGGGAAAGTCTTCCTATTTGGATAATAAACGGCTAATAGCCTTTATTTTTAAAACCTTGGAAATTTCAACTTATTTAGGTGTTTGCTCGTCTTTTCTTTCTTACCTGTTCAGTTATTTACCTAAACAAATACGAAGACAAAAGTACATAATGGATCACAGAAAGTGTAGGATGCTGAAGACGACCCAGAAGCTCAATAAATAAACAAATTCATAGACCAAAAAGATGACAAAACAGATTAGTGTATTATTTTTATTTGAAGAAATTGTGAACATTTTTTTAACTAATATTTTAAGTGTCGTTTTAGAATTAGTTTGTGTAAATTGCTTGAATAAGATGTTTTAGCTGAACTTTGTACCAAATACTCCTTATCAGTAAATGATTGCATAACGTCAAATCATTCTTGAAAAATATATACCCGATAATGTATACGTTAATATGTTATTAGTGGAAACTACAAACTGTCCATCACACTTGTAGTTACATGTTTGTATGACAAGGAACACTCTGTAGATTTGTGGCCGGATCTGAATGTTTTTTGTTTTTGTTTGAAAGCAAACCCACATGCGGCTATCTGCTGTATCCACCGCGGGGAATCG
>NW_013669174.1:0-11709 GCF_000517525.1 Limulus polyphemus
ATCTTCTTTTTTTCATATTTTCTGTCCCACTCTCTGACACCAAATTGTTGGGTCTCTGGTCATTAGTTAATTTTCCGTAGAAATTCTTTCCAAAGAAACTTTAGCGATACAAGTCCTTTCTTAAATAAAACTGAATACAAACTTTCTGAATACAACTTTGCAATACACTTAATTTCCACAGTCGCGCTATAACAAACGCTATAATTCACAACGAACGTCTCACGTGCTTGACTCAACTGTCAATTACACATTGTTGCCGTCACTTCTTGGCGGCTTATATATACAAGACTACCGCATATCTAGTAGCCTTTCGAGACTTCAGGAAGGGACGTGAACGTTCGAGAATATGACGCGTTACTAGCGTCACGTGACCCCCGCTTTCGTAACAGTATTAACTTTTTTGGACTTTAAACGAGCACAAGAGGTCACGTGACTCCGTCAAATTTACCACCCCCGTGTTGAGAGAATTAAGTCAGTATAACAACCCGAATAAGAATATATAGTAAAAGTTATCACGAACAGAAATCTTGACACAGAATATATATACTATCCCACAACTATATCTATACGAATTCAGTTAGAAGAGCCACTTCTGTATGTCTACAATGGTATAACACTTCCTGAAATTCTCAAGTCCTTGCATTATGCAAAATTTGAAGTATTTTATTCCTGGCTTGGAAGCCTGGGGACGGTCAACTGCATCACAAGTTGATTACAAAGGTTCGGTAACTTATTAAGATACTACAGGACACAATCCCCATCTCGCAAATGATCATCCAAGTGTCAAATGTTACACACATCTATACTACGTCAATCAATGTTGCAACTATCTTGGATAAATTGCCCACAAAATTGATAGTGTAACATTAAATATTTGGGCTTCTTATTTGTCTCAGGATGGAATCACACAAGAACCACTCCAACCTTCATAGGAAAAATGACATTCCATCCCTGCCTATTATCTGACCAAATCCTTCTACTCCCACGTGCATTAATGTATACTTTCCACGTTTAATTTCAAGCATGAATATTTGATATTCTGAACTACCATTCTAAGTTATCGGTGGTGTCCTGAAACATGCACTCCAAAATGAAATGTCACTCAAATAAGACAAAATAGCAGTTCTTTAAAGTTAAGATCCATCAGTCTTTTTCAAGAGGCAGTTACATTACACAGGCTAAATGGCATGACAAAATATTCATTCATGATATCTTACGGCACTTAGGTCTACTTTCATTATCCAATTCAAATTTATAGTAGACAGATTAAAAAAATGCTTTCCAGATATTTTCCCACATACACCTTGGTATCTCTTCCTCCTCCTTCACAACTATTACTGGAGACTACTGGGTATTCTTTGAAATTTATATAATACCATCCTTCAATATCATCTCTACCTCACAAAGTAGCAATTCCATAACACTTCGAGGAAGAACGTGGTTGTTTTATTGCACATGCATCACCTGTGTCTATGCAATGCGTTAATGTTGTCCTACCCAGATAGTCATCTGGTTCTACAGACACAACAGCAAACTACATAAGTAATTCACCAAATACCTGTTTCTGTGTCATGTTTGAGTTAAGAGAAAAATATCTGAACCACTAATCGAGATGTTTAGAAAGACATACAATTCTTTATCAACGTTAGTTATCACTGGTCATGCCACTTCTTATTCTGAGGTATATTCCCTGGAACATCTATATTTACAGATAAGTACTGGTATAAAACCAATCCTCAGGCAGATACATGTTTAAAGTTCATCAGTTCTATTACCATCTACTTGTAGTGACAGTGACAATGCATTGAACTAAACAGTAATCACGGGGAGAAACTACAGCAAGAAAACACAACGAAAAGAAAAAAACGAAAAATCAGTAATACGAACATATTAAAAAGTGTATAATCCCCATGATTACTGTTCAGTGTTTTATTTGTTTAATTATCGTTATATTTAGCAACTGTACTTTGAAAATGTATAAAGACTGATGTAAATTCATTTTATTCTGCTTTAGATACTGAAGATGGAATCTGAAAGAATTCCAAAACGTTTATCCATGTCCCCTTTTTGTCAATAAACAATGTTGTATATCATAAGTGTCTTAATCTTGTTTATAATCAAACTTCGTTTTCCTTCGAACACATCGATTGCTAATGCTTAAATGAAATATTTAATCATGGACGAGTAGCTCAAGGAATATTCAAAGTTCTGATTACTTTAGAGCAGCTTTTCTGCTTCAATCTCTAGAAGCTCATTTTAGAAAGTTTTTGCTAACTTGTGGCACTTACTCCAAATGACTAATTTATATTTGTTTGTTTCCAATACATTATCAAGCTCTAACTGGTCCTCATCAGTCCTAAAATAGTCCAATCCAAAATGAGAGCCAATATCACAATTACCTAGTATCTGTTAAACCTGCCATAAGACACCATTCACAAAATACTAATGAAAAAACATTAACTATTCCCTACATTGTTAGAATTACACCACATTACCAAACAGGAATCCATAATCACAAGTATCATTACACCATCTCTCTTTGTTTTTTAACTAGTTTACTAATTCTTCTTAAGGGTAACTCAAGGCTAGAGTCAATTTTATTCCTCAAATTAATGGTGTAATTTCTGTGTAGTTCCTCATGACAACAAATCCTCCATGTTAGCTAAATAATGTCCTCCACAACTTTTTCCATACAAATCCTGATGGTAACAGACAGGACTTCCTTTGAAAACTTAACCTCAGTCTATCTGGCATTAAGTCCACACACACTTCCTTTCACAATCATCTTTCCACTGGTGTAACAAAATTTCTAATGCCTCAGTTTACTTTTCTTCTTCATATCAGCAATAGTGACTTCCAAACCAACAGTTCTTGTGGATGGTATTCTGGATGCGCTTGTTCTACTGTAATCCATCCATTAATTTAAGATTTTTTTCTGTAGAGATGTCCAATTATTGTTGCTCCATTTTCACCTAAAGAACAAATGCTTTTTATGAATCACGAGAATTTCATCGTCAGATAAGGCAGTTATCTAACAGTGCACAAGATGTTTTCAACACATATCATTGTATTCCTCCTCAGTCCATCAACCACAAACAGAAATCCTTGAGACAAAATTCATAATGGAAGGTTAGTTTCAAATGCAATTTATTTGTCAATTAGATTTTGGAGAATTTCTGTTTGAAAAATGTTTACACTACTGACATTTGTAACACTATGGGAAATGCTGTTCTATATTATTCTCTGTACTAGAAGATGTATCAGTTCAAAGAAAGTTGATGATTACTCATCTTTTTACTCTTAATTATCTATGAATATATCTACCCTCTAGAGCCTCCCTTCCATAAATGGGAAATGAATTGACTAGACAGAAATAAATCTGACACATAGAGAAAGAAACCTTATTCAATTTAACTTTCCATATCTGTGAAGTACAGTGAATCTGATGGTATGGCTTATTTTAATATGGAGTTATTATTTTGAGATATACTGTAAATAAGTATAAACTAGCTGTTACTCCTGCACTTAGAAATGATAACATATGTAGAGAGAAAAAAAATCTGCTATAGGCATAAAATAGTAATTTCCCAACAATTACTAGAGTGCCTAGTTTTGATTATTTTATTCACATTCTTATAAATAAGTTACTGAGCAACATCTTCCTCACACATGGATTTCCCAAATATGCATTTAATGTGTTTCCTTAACAAACTAACTGATTTTTCTATAAGACATTCCACATCTTTTTTTTTGTTCTATTCTTCTAATCAGAGATCCTTAGATTTTCATATCTTATTAATCTTTGTGGTCCAGAGGGGAGTGAGGATGGAGACTGATACACAAGTCACTGAACTCAACAGAAAATGTAATAACAAGCACATTAATATCAAAGTATTCTATTCTTGATATAAAAAATAGATGCCTCAATGATGCAATGGGTGATTTTTTATTAAACATCACATGCTTGGAACATTGTTTTTAATGTTTTTGAACTAGTTAGGTATTTAAACCATAAACAAATACACCTATTTATATTTGGTAATTAAAAGTTAAAATAAAAGTTTAAGATAATTTTTAAAAAAAGGTGAAGAATATAAGTTTATGTATTATTTAACATAATGAGGTACTTTTTTAATCACTCTATGTTCTTGTGTCAAAACTTCTCTTTATTTACATTTTTTGTGAAAACAGAACAAAGAACAAAGCACAGCTGCACAGACAAAGGATAATTTTATTTTGCCTTTACCCAGCAGGACTTTCAGTCTGTGTGGGGGGTAACCCCTTTGCTATTTACACTGACGTTCATAGATTTGTGGAGAGGCTACACTCCACATCTACTTCTGGGCTTGCTGTACAAAGTTGTGTACAGTACAAATAAACAAAAATGTATTCCAGAATCATTCTAACTTATGTTCTTAAATCTACAGAGAAAAAGTATTTTCCACAATAATCAACAACAGCTATCTAAAAACTTTTAGAAATATAAGAGACTTCTAGTGGCAAGAGGTCAGTCACCTAAACCAATTCAGTTTCATTACGTTACTATATTACTCTAAAGCTTTTTGGACATCAAAGATAAATCATAAAATTAATCAAAGACTTAACTTTTCATAAAATTAAACATGCTAATCTAACTTAATATCTCCAGGAGTTATACTTAAGTAGAACCTAGTTAAACTTTTTAACACACACACATATATAAATCTAAATATACTCCCTCCCAATTTTTTATCTTTATGGCTGACTGACCTTTTAAGACCACAGATTTTCTAATGGTTATTAAATGTTTTGCTTTTTCACTTACTTTACAAGTGTGTAAAACCCCCCAGCCCCAATTCTATTTACACAATTGCCCAGTATTGACCGTGCAAAGCTCCAGCTGAATGTAAGGCAAAACTTGTTTCCTCTGATGGGCCATAGTTTTACAAATTAATTACAAACTTTAACTTACACAAGGCATTTTAAAAATGGATCACTGATTTTGCTTCACAGCCAGTTTCCTCTTTAAATATAGTGTAAATTATTACACTAGAGATTTAATGATAGCATGTGTTGTGTTTCGCTATCTGTCTTGAGTCTCACCTGAGACAAAGTGGGACCCTGCAACAGAAACCCTGGACTGCATGACAGAACATACCAGCGAACATCGCTTTGCCTTGCAACACCAGATTGAGCGAACAACATTCTAGACACGCAAAGTGTCATCACAAAACAAGTACAGTAGTGGGATCATCTGTCTAGTAAACACTTTCTTACATGTTCATCAGAGTAGATGAAAAAGCCTGGCACAAATCTGTTACAGTTGCCGGAAGTTAAAAACCTAAAAAAGGCAATAGAAGCCCAGCCTTGAAACAGATGGTCGGGCTTTTCCTGGACCCCGAACCCATCACCAGAGTAGCCTTTACTTCCTGGGAAACCATTGCAGGACAAGTCCTTTGCCAGTTCTTAATCTACTTCATAGGATTCTTCAGTTAAGATCTCGGTCTTCTAAGAACCTGTATTCAAATGTAAAGCCCTCCTTCTTCCTTTGGCCCCATTTCTCATAATCAAAGTAAATATATGTGCCCTAGAAAAACAAGAAAGCAGAATTCATTTATGAAATGGTAAAACACAAAACAACAATCTAGATCCTTCTGATTTTAAATAGCAATAGTAATGGGATTAAAACAACAAAACAAAACTAGTTGAGATGTGAATACTTCAACCAACATACCATAAAGTCATGATGATAGATCTAAGTCTGTAGATTTAGTTTTTATATTTGACTTTTATAAATTTACAACTTATTGATATGTTTTAGCAATGCTTCATGACATTAGATTATTTTACACTTTTTTGTTTCAGGTATCTTTAATAATTAATTTCTTATATACAGAAGCCCTGAACCACAAAGTGAAAAAAAGTTGAAGGTCTCATCTCGTACATATGAGATAATAACACAGTGATGATGCTTTGCTTTGGCATTACTACTCAACAGTGTGTGACACCTACCATTCCTAGTCTAAATTAAAGACTACTCAGTTGTGAAATCAAAACAAAGTTGTTATTTATGTATTTTATTATATACATATATTAAAAATTAAAGCACAAGATGAGACCTTCAAATTTCTTTTTTTTTCACTTTATGGTTCAGGACTTCTGTACTTATACCTACAAACTGATGGACTGTAATTAAAAAAACAATAACTAAAATCTTGCAAGAACCACCTTTGAACCATATGGTCCAACTTATTGATTTGTGAGAAAAAAAAAGTATATTAATAAACGCATTTGCTTACAAAGAAATATCTTGGATCTACAGTAATTTACACAATAATACAATTTTATTAATAACATAACATGTAAAGTAAATGCAAACTTCATCCATAATGTAATGCTGAAGTACAGTTTTTTCTCTAATTTGTAGCAAAAGAATGTATTTGATGCATGTGATAACAAACACAATCTATGACTTTCATTCTATCAAAGTGACAACTGGTATATTCTACTGTTTGAGCTTTACACAATTTATCCTATTTATAAAAGATCCTATTTATATTACTCTTTCTTCAGTGTTATATTCAGTAACTTTATTGTAACATATAGAAATGCTACCAGGATTTTGCTGAAGAGGGAAAGTTCCTTCATTGTTGTCAAAATAGAAGAGAAGGAGTTGAGTCAAAAGAACAAGATGTAAGCCAAAAATGTTTCAAAACACTACCCTAAAGTTGGATTTGCACAAGAACAGTAACATTTACCTTCTTAAACGTTTTTTTTGGGTTAAAGACAAGTTGCTTAATCTTCATAAAAGATGTACAAAATGAAGATGTGGTTTTTAGTGAGTAAGTTCATTCAATGCCACCAAAATAATTGAGATTTTGAAGTTTGATATTCTAACACATTAACTACTTTCAAAGGAAGAAAGGATGTCCACATAAGTATTATCAAATCTCAAGTTTTCATGCTGCAGTTTTGATCACTGTACTTAAATCACCTACACCTTCAGGATTCAGATCTACAAATCTTTATCTATACAGTCAATTACTGCTATACTACCATTACTGATAAATGTGGTAGTCATCAACGATTAATCGCATGTGTTGACTTACTTTTGCCAATTCAGAGCCAAGCTGGTAATTCAAATAAAAACTCACCACATGCAAGATGCCACAAAATCTCAATTCTGCAATCAATTACTTTCAGCTACTGTCAATCTTACTAAATCACAGATCAAACTACACTTAAAATTTGGGAATATTTACTTAAATTGGTCAATCACTTTATATAACTGCAAGTAACAATAATGGTTAAACAATAAATGTTCTCTTCCTAGTTTTACCAAGTGTCATCAGCTGGTTATCAAGAAACAACCTCATTGTAACACTTAAAATCTCCAAACATAGTTTTTTCATTCTGTAATAGCAAGCAGTGTATTCACAAGTGGCTTTGAATCAGTATTAATTGGGACAAAGCATTTGAAGTTTTTTTTATTTGACTAAAGTAACTAAAAGAAAGCCAAACAAAAGATCTTTAAATGTTGGACCTACATTTACAGATACCGTCAGTAAGTCCACTAAAGACAACCATCATATTCAAAGTAGATGGCTGAAAATACATTTATGGTTAAAATATGCAGAAAATAATGCATTTTTATGGGAAGTCCATATGTTTATTCAGCTTTGGCTTTTTCTTTTGCATCTTGGAAACTGAAATATATAAGCAAGCTAAATTCTAGATTCCCGAGTGGTATTTTTGAAGTAAAATCCAATGACTCTTTCTGGGCATCCTTTACTGCGCATGTCACAAGGTTTTAATGACTTACATAAAAAAATTTTGTTTATGTTATACCAATTAGTATAGCATAAAATTCTAGCTAATAATCCATATTTTAGTTTTAAGTTCTTAATAATATAAGGTGATATAAAAAAAAATCCTGAATCTCCTCTAGTGTGAGAAATGTGACATTTTTCCTCCAGCCATCCCCTCTTCTGTAACTTTTTCACTACTCCTCCAAAAAGTACAAAATTTAATGCAAATAACTTACTGTCAAATTGTCATAACACTTAGACAATCCTGTCTGGTTACAGAGCCATCAAATAGAAAATCAGATCCCTCTTGCCATGCCCACCTGTCACATCCTCTTAATCAGGCTTTGTTAATAGTTCTCTCTTACATTTAATATATTTATAATTAATAGAAAGCCAAGGTTTTTATCTATCCAATGTTGTATTATATTATATTGTTTTCTTAACAGAGAATTGTCAATTTCTCTTTTAGTACAAGCTTCGTTCCCACGGGAAAGATATCGACTAGTGTGGATGAATTTGTAATGGCTCTTGTCGCATAGTTAGAAAGCTAGAAAAATTATGGTAGTTTTTGCATGTTATTATTCTATGTTCTTTGGTGCATTATTTAATTAGATAAAAATTATTTAGTGCACTACTACCATTAGTATAAAAAAGTAGGGTTAAGTGTCATCGACAGTCGACAGCAAAAAAAGAAAAGGTCCAGGTACTTTATTTCTTGTTTTGCATATGTATTGTTTATTATTATTATTTAGGTTAGTTAAGATTAGATTAGGTAAAATAAATAATAATATAATAAAACATTTTCGCGAGTCACATCCTTGTGAGTTATGTAATTTGATAACATAATGCGAGCCACAGGTTCCCTGAGTAACTTACAACTTATAATGGTGCAAACAGTAGTTAGACACAGTTCAAAGAGCAATAAAATTTAAGCATAAATATATGCATATTGCAAGAGAGTTTAAAGCTACTTAGGATAAACAAATGCAGTTTCATGTTACAATCTGAAGTTATTCTAGAAAGAAAAAGAGGGTAATTTAGATTTATTTAGATTTTTTTTTGGTTATGAGGTTATACTTCACTAACAAATCTGATATTTTGTGTACAAAAGACTTGTAATATTTACCAAAAGTCTACCAACTTTTCTGTATTAAAATTGATAGTATAAATAGTTAACAAGTGCAAATCTGTATATGGACTTAGTATTTTATACCGAGCTTGTTGCAAAAGGGTTAATACAAATTATTCTTCCTTCATGCTATGCTACACGATAAGATTTACAAACAAAAAATTACCTGTTCAAACTCATCAGTGATTGTTTTTGGCTCTTCATGCCTCTGAAACCACATCATATACTTTGTATGAAACCTCCAAGATTGTTTTTTCAAGGCCTTTGCTGCCAGATACTGAGCTTTTGTGCCCTAATGGGAAAAAAAAAGGGTTCCTGATTCTACCCAAGAACTATATCCAAGCATTTATTGAGAACTAAAAAAGGTCTGCTGCTTTCTGTTACCTTGCTTTCCACTTTGTTAATCTTATACATACCAAATAATTATAACTCAAGGCATGAACAAACTTTTTTTTATGTTATATAAGGTACTGCAACCAACTCAACGATTTCTAAATGTAACAAAACATCAGCATTTAACAAACCAATTAAGCTAAGAAACCAAAATATAATCCTCCTCATACAATTCCACACACACACACAACATCCAAAAACATGAAACAGATATTTTACACAATATTTCATTGTTTTACTACCATTTGTTAAAAATTGTAATGTTACAAAAACTACAGTACTATCATGATAAAGACACTTTTGACATTTCATTAACAAAGTATTGCTGTCTGGCAACAACAGATTTATAAGTCCCACAGCTATAACATTGCTGTTCAGGTAATTGTAATTTACCTCTCACTTATTTAGCATAAGATGAAATCAAAGAACTTAACATGTTTAATTTCAGACAAATTAAAGTATTTAGCAGTATCGTAACTAAATTGTTGAAATCCAGTTACCTTTTGAAAACAAAACATTATTTTCTAGCTTTTTAGAAATTATTACTCAATACTCACACAAAGATGTATAGTTGTGACTATTTGAAGACAAGATGCAAGCAAATTTAATGTGCAAAAATGTTTTCTTATAAAATCCACCAAATTCTATCTTTATATATATCTTTAAAGATACACTGAGCAAACTTTAAAAATATTTCAGAAAAAATGAAAAAGATTAAAAAATATATGAACAAAACTTGCATTTGTCTAGTTTTATTGTTTTTCTTTTTAATTCCTAGATGTTGTTTTCACAATGCTAGGCAGAATCCGAGATAATATGGAAAAATGCTGTGATGAAGGGAACTGTATGTTCATCTGCAGGTAACATAAAGTTCTGTCTATAAAGAAAGATGTCAGGATTAAAAATTACTACAAGAGAAGCAATTTGGTCAATCTTGCTACACTCTTATCTTCAATGGCAAGCAATATACAAGTTTATACCCTCTTTTCCATTTCGTTATTCACAGTTCTTGCTAAAAGGAACCTGTACTCTTGTCTTTGATGGTCAACAGTCTCATCTTCAACATTTCTTTGTTTCTTCCCCTTCTTTCAATGTGTTTTATACATTATATTATATTCACAGAATGATATTTGCTGTCCTTACTGAGCGGTAACCTAGTCATCTTCATTCTTGGCCTTAATGAATGAGAAATATGTTCTTCCCAGATTCACCCGCCATTTTCTTTCAAATGTTACATTATAAGATAGAAGTCTGCCTATCAGCTTGCTTTAACCCTCCTCTCTTCATTTTCCTTAACAATGTACACAGAATGCTTTAACAACATGCTGTAGTCTTTCCTCACCAACCTTTCTCTATCAATTATTTTGTCATACTATTCAAAGAATTAACCTAGTTTTCACAGGAAAAGAGCCAAATGTTCCACGCTTTTATCTTTCTCTATAACATTTTTCATACAGTGTAACTTCTGTTAACGGAATTATAAACTATTTCTTCATTGTTCAATATCTGGCTCTAGCTTCCTTTTCCTGTACTCTTCCTCCAATACTATCTGTATTCCAAGTTAACAGGATGCAAAATTGTTCTGCCTTTCCCTCCTATGTCATTATTATGAAAAAGAGGTTGAACCCATTATATTCACAGACCCATCCATACTTCTCTTTCTGTTTAACATTGCCTATAAATCATATTAATGAGATGCAAAAATCTGTTCTCAATACCAGCAGTCACAATACATTTTAATATCGTCCCATAAACATAGCTTACAAGATACTAAACTTGATCCAGAAATCTGCTCTTCCCTCTGACACTATCTTCTCCATATTGTATATAAATCATGATAACAGAATACTGTAATCACTCCCTAAAAGCAAACAACCTTATCTTCCTATCTTTTTCACCAACACTTTCTGTAATGCTGTACATAGCATGTTTGAAGAGTGTTGTATTCTGTCAGGCTAAAAGTCTGCTATTCATCTCTTTTTCTGTTCTATAATTCTGTCCACAGAATTCTGTAATTGTGATGAATGGTTAACAGCCTGCTCTTTTCTGAATTTCACTTCTCATTGTCAGTTCCTTACTTAATGCCAACATCAAGTTAACCCTACCAACATGGGTCTTCCTATGGTCACAGGTCAAAGGCCATATCATCACATTTGTAGACTCACAATCAAGATTTTATTGAACTACTATTTTATGAACGTATGTCAATAAGTTTGGTATCATATTATAGATTATAATTCAAATTTTAGTATTATATTAGGTTTTCAAGAAATTAATGCCACTTTTTTTTGATGAAAAAGCAGAACAACTTATATATCAAAACATTTATTTAAATGAAATAGTCTCCATTCTTATCAATGATGCTTTTCCTTACTCTTACTAATACTAAGTAGGGTTTAA
>NW_013669174.1:12645-18683 GCF_000517525.1 Limulus polyphemus
AGGTCTGAGCCATTGTTTTTGGCATTTAATATTTGCATAGAGAATCCATTTTTCATCACCAGTGACAATTTTGTCCATAAATGGATTACGTGCCAAAAGAGATGAAGCAACGTTCATACGTTGGAAACGATGATCATCAGAGAGTTTGTGAGGGACCCAAACACCTTCTTTATGGAGTTTTCCCATATTCCTTAGATGTTTAAATATTGTTTTTATAAGAGACATACAATTTCATGAGTGTGTTGCCTTAGATTAGACTCAACAAGCGTCTTCAGGGCCTCAATATCAATTTGGCCCTTGCCATCACAATTTTTAAGGCTAAAGTCACCTGAACGAAATTTGCTGAACCATCGTTGACAATTACGAACGTTCAAAACATTTCCATAAACTTCTTTGATATTCTTTGTGCCTACAGAGGTGTTGTTTCCCTTCTTGAATTCAAACAGCATTACATACTGAATGTGTGTCTTGTTGTGTGCCATCACTATAAGGGAGTAGAGTATACTAAACTTTACACATTATATAGGCTACACTAACGTGATGTTTAGGTGGTTCGTTTAACTATTATACGTGACGTACGTTTTTTGGAGGGTGGTTAATGAAAGTGTTCCAAAATGCAACATTAATTTCTTGATGACCTAATACATTAGTTAATTTCTTAATTTAAAAGTAAATATTACAAAATCCTAAATATTGATTTCTGTCTGTCACATGGTATGTTTAATGCAGCATTGGTTCAAATTAGAAGTCTGTGATGTTCAAATACAAAGTCTATAGTTTCTTACAAATTAGATACTCAAATAACCGATACTGACAAGCTAAAATATAAGACAAAAACCTCCTATCTTTTGTATTTTCTGGGATATTAATATATTTATTGAATCAACCAAGATGGCCCCACCCACCGATTCAATTTTTGAAAATACTTGCTTACGTACACCTACTTTACCCACTGATGTGTGTATAACCAATTGAAAGCTCAGAATGTCCCCCTAGTGGTTTTCTCAGCCTCTGCAAAGTATTTGTGTAGGAAACTCTTTCTTTTCATGCTACGTTTCAAGCAGTAAGGTAAGACATTAGTGAGCTCAAAAAATCATATTTTTTTAAACCCAAATACAGCTTAATTAGTAAGCTTGATAAATTATAGAGGAATTCTGTTGTATTGACATGGTAATTTATGATTTTTTGTTATTTGAAAATGCACATATAAAACTTAAAAAAAATATATTGTTTTACATCCGCTACGTGTGAAATATGATAAGGCTTACCAACTTACGACAATCAGCAAATGAGTACAAAGTTCGTAACTAGAAGAGATAATTGTTTTCTATACTTTTTTATTTACTGTTCTATTTTTTAAGAAAAATAAGTGAAATTTAAGAAATTATTTGTAAATAGTAATAATGTATATACATATACAATGCATTATAAGTGAAAGGTGACTGTATTTTACAAAATACTGGTCCACTAACATACAGCCAAGACAAGTCACTTTGTAAAGGCCAGTTTTATATTCTTGGATATGGTAGCACGTGTGTCGCATCATTGCAACATCTGTAATATTAGTCAGGCACAGCTGAAAGGTCCATAAAATAAAAATAATAAATATATATAAATGTATAATGTTTTGAGATTTAAGCTATTTAGACTAAACATTTGTGCTTTCGTGCTATAATTTATAGTCATTCTAGAACGAAAAAAGCATGATATATATCTATTTCCAAATTTTTTATGGTGGTTACAAGGTCAGTCAAATCGACCAAACCCGTACAGAGATACAATAGTGAAAATAACAGATAAAAATGTAAAGTTTTTTCTGAAAAAACAAATAAAAAGCATTTGATAATTATCTGGAGGTTATAAAGATTTCACCTATGAAATTTGAAAATTTTCTGATGCATAAAAGTATTTCTAATCTTAAAATCAAAATTATTTTTGAAAAGAAAAATGCATGAGAAAACAATCTTAAACAATCTTAAAACTAAATAACAGAATCTGATAATATGTGTGTAAAAGAAAGCCTTGTAATGTTTACTGACAATCTGTAAAATTTCACGAAGATATGTTTACTATATTAAAAGTTGTAGCATGAAAACTACAACAAACACCAAAGGTTATGAGGTCAGTCCCTGGGACTGAGCTCATAGTAAGAGAGTTAACATGAAGTTGAACTCTGACCTCACATGCATACAGCCTGCCCTTTTCATATTTCTGAATCAGTTACTACTTCTTTTATAAGGTCTAAGGTTTATGTTACCAGGGTTCTAAACTCTCTACACTCATCAAATATCTGCTCCTGTCACTCGCCTTAATACTACCCATTAATTATAACATATTTGCTGCAACTTATCCATAATGACAAGGAGCCTATTCTTCCCTCTCCCCTTTCCTTTTCAATATCTTCCTAATATTCTCCATGTATCTTGTTAATAGAATGCTTCATTGTTTTGTAATCTGCTTTCCTTCTAGTGATAACTATATATATATAGATATATATCAGATGTCAACAGGATGCCACACCAATAAATAAGAAAAATATATTAAGTAAAAAGTTAGAAAAACTTTCTTACCTCCATATAATAGAAAATAAAAAAAGGGATTCCACAGACAGTCTCTGGAAGAAATCTAGAGAATCACAATTAGGTAGGCTCTGAGGGTAATATGACGGTGTTGGCCACGGATTCCGTGGAAAATAAGATCTATAATCAAAAAAGATTTAACTCCATTACATTGGACTCATCTTTTTTACACAGCAATACATTAAAAGGTCTAAAGAAGTCAAATTTGAATTATACAATATTTGTAACTTACACATGCACACATATACATCTTCTGTTTAAGCACCAAAAGAATTTGCAAAGAATGAGAATCAGTGGTTATAAATTCATGCTTATAATGCTTACTGCTAATTGTGTAGATACATATGCTGTTGTTTATTTACTGTTGAACAATCCCATGTTGTTTTTATGATGGAAAACTTTTTTAATCTATGTTATACACAAATATAGAGCCCCAAGACAAACAATATGTGCATAAGCTTCAAACCCTCTAAGAAGGCCATTGATATTACCTTCTGATCAAATCAAGCTATGCACGTAGATCAGAACTAAAAATATAAACCTCATAATAAGCATAGCTAATTACGTATCATATTCTAACTATATTACTTATAATGATTAGAATGCATTTTTTTCATCAGTTGGGTGCCCTTAATGTTAATAATATTTCCAGCCTTAAACTCAACAATAGCTCACAAGGTTTGGCCAGCATATGATGCATTAGGTTTGTTTGTTTGTAATTATGCACAAAGCCACACAATGGGCTATCTGTGCTCTGCCAACCACGGGTATCGAAACCCGGTTTCTAGCGTTGTAAGTCCGCAGACATACCGTTGTGCCACTGGGGGGCAATGCATTAGGTTATTCCTAAATCCATACACTATGCTAATAATACAGAATAATCTCTATAATAAAATAAATTAAAATAAATTAAAATTAGTACAATGTATAATAATCATTATAATAAAATAATAAACATAAATCAAATTATGAATAAACACAAAATTAAGTTAGTAATAATGAAAAATAAAAGTATGTATATTAAATATCTTAATGTACACTGTATGTCTACACTATATAAAATTTTTACTTGTTTAGGCCCATGTTCAAGTAAAAACTACCACACAACAGCAAATGTTATACTGGCTCAGTCACATTAGTAGATTTAGGTTAAGTCCTACACCCATAAACTGAGTTAGCAATGTGAAATAATGTTTATAATAAAAAAATAAAATTAAATTCCTATAATGTAGAATAATAAATATCAAAAATTAAATTAAAAGCAGATATGTTAAGTATTGTAACCAACACTGCATGCTCACACTGGGGGTAATACTAACACTTTTTTAGGCCAATGTCGAGGTAAGAACTGCCACACTATGGTGAAAGGTGTATTTTGCTACAGCAGATCTGTAGATTTAGATTGGTAGTAAATAAATAAACTAAGCTAACAATGTGAAATACTCCTTATAATAAAAATTATTCATAATAATATAATAAACAATACTGTTACTAAAAGTAAACTTAAAAGAAATTATAGGGTATAGTATGACATTCTAATGTACTATAAGAAGTAAACAGTTCTAGCTTAGACAAACTGTGCATGAATTTCAAACTATTTCAGAATGCCTTGATAAGCTAGTACACTATACATAAATATGCAGTGCAAGTTAACTTAAATCAAAGTAAACCAAAAGATATCCTTCAATATCAAAACGTTTCATAGTTGGTTTATTGATTTAACATCATAATTTTCTATGTTTAGTTCAATGATTATTCTACAATGTCCATGGCCTATGTAAATAATACAGCCTTACATCACCTTCTTGAATCACTGATGGCATTTTATGTGATGACCTTTGTTACGGACTATTGCTCTGCAGTGCATTTCTTCATTGTAGGAAGTTTTTGCATAAAATGCCGAGGTCAATATTATCTCTTTCCTCTTTACACACTTCCAAAGTTTATCAACTGTACATGGATGATGGCTTCAAAAAGCCCCTTTTGAGTACCTATATGTTGAGAAATCCATGAATGGTACTGCCCAAATTCCTGTACTTGCATCCTGTGGAGGACATGGTACATCTAACTGGACATGTGGCTGGATTCAGAATTCATGAAGCATCCAGTCTGTACAAAGATTGTATGTCTTTATTGTAAAGTGGGTCAGTACATTAGCCTGATGATATGCAGAGTACACCTGGAAACTGTTCTCAACTTATATCTTGCAACTTAGTAACATAATATCTTTTTCTTCCTCTAGGCAGCTGATTTCACTGTATTTTGTAACTTAGTAGCATAATATCTTTTTCTCCTCTAGACAGCTGATTTGGTTGTATCTTGTAACTTAGTAATATAATATCTTTTAGTTCTCAACTCTTCAGAAGTTTAAGTTTCAACCACCAGTAATCCCTTGAACAATTTACTTCCATTTGTCCAATGCAAGATACTTTCATACAACTTTTGACAGTTGGACTTGCACTTTGCTACATGCTTTGAGAGAAGCTTGTTAACACTGCATTTCTAGATCTAAATCTATGTTAATTATCTTGTTAGAGTTCAAGGAAGGTTTCTCTTTTAGCTGCAATAGACCACCATGTGACAAGCTGTTCAACTTTGTAATTTTCTCTATTCTAACTCTATATGAGATTAGTCAATTTGACATAAAAAATACATCTAAATTACCTTTTATTGTTTTATTGCCCTTTGACCAATGTCCGATATTCCCGCCTCACAAATTGATAATCACTTGGTGAGCGTGTAGCTCACATTACCTTATCAAATTATGTAAAGCATGGGCTACTCACTAATTACTTGCGAGTGTACTTTGTGAAAAATGTTTATTATTATTATTCTTTATTTTACTTAACTTACCTAAAAAGTTCCTAATTTTTACATTTTTTTTTTACTTATATAATTATAAGTAAATAATACACGTTAAAAACAAGACAAGAAATACAGCACTTACCTGGGTCTATTTGTTTCTGCTGTTGACTGTCAATGAAACTTAACCCTACTTTTTTATATTAATGGTACCACTACAATAAATATTTTTTTATTTAATTAAATAATGTACCAAAGAATACAGAATAATTACACACAAAAAGCAGACAATGTCTAATAACTATCACAATTTTTTGTCTTTCTAACTATGCAACAAGAGCTGTTAAATATTCAGGTAAGCTCATCGATGTGTTTCCTGTGAGAATAAAGTGGAAGTGAAATAGACAATTCTGTGTATAGAAAACATAATATAATAAGATCATTTAATAGATTAAAATTTTAGCTTTCTATTGGTTATAATTAATATAGTATTAAATATCAGATGGAAGTATTGGCAATTTGTGAAAACAAGATGTGACAAGTGGGCATGGCAAGAGGGGTTTGATTTACTAGTTTATGGCTCTGCTGTTTCAGTATCTTTGAGATTGACACAATAGGCTGCGAGTAATTAACCAACAGGCCTTACAAAATAAAAAT
>NW_013669174.1:19683-53961 GCF_000517525.1 Limulus polyphemus
GCGCCTGATTTAAATGTCACACCTGAACGCCCACATCCTTTTAATTATGTTTGAAATTATGAACATTGCTCAACATCATGAAAATTAAACCTTATTTTCAATAAGCAATCCTGAAAAATATTTGGGGGTGCTTAACTTTTTTCCAGGTGTATATAAGCGTATTTCAAACACTTTTTCCACCTATTCTTAAGTTATTAATGTCTTTTCTAAGCTGATGCAGCATTACCATTTTGTTTATGTTTGACATAAAAATTACATCAAAAACCTTAGCTGTTATAGAATTCCTTACTTTACTTGTTGAGTATCAAAATAAGAAAATAGTGTTATATTTCCCTCTTAATCTGTTTCTACTATGTACAAGAAGATAGTCTTGAATATCATCATTTCCTGCCTAGTTTATTACACACACACACAACAAAAAAAAAAGAACAAAAAAAAGCCACTCTTAACCATCAAAATTTATTCCACTTTGTTGGATAACACTCCAAAAACTAACTTTACAATAACAGTCTATCCTACTTACTTCAGCAAAGTAGCAAAAAATTATTCTGATACAATATTCTTTGCTATTTAATTTGTGGATACACAGAAAATACTACTAATATCTCATATCCTAGCTGGCCTGGTATTGAGTGAAAGGAATCTTCAGCACTGGAAATGGCAGGAAAAGTCTGGTTGACATATTATGACACATTCTTCTTTACTTTCACTTTTATGCTATTAGAATACTTTGTTTCAGTGTTTTGACAAATGTGCCTCACACTGATTATGCAGTTTAATACTTGATGCTTTGTTTGTTGAGAAACAATATACCAGAAAATACTCATCAGAATAATAATTTTCCTTCTTGGCTAACAACTACCATATCAAATCAGCCAGAATCAAACTACATGTAAAATGTACTTAGCATTAAAAAAACATCTTGTCTCATGTCCTGATACATTTCAAAGATTTTTCAACTATCACTGCAGGTTTTCAGTCTGAAGGGTGATATCTAGGTACTTTAGCTATTAGAATCATTATTTCCTAATAGATGTATAAAAATATATGTGCTTCTAAATTTCAAAAATTATTTTCAAAGTGTAGTTTATTCCACAGTAAAATATGGGAGCTCCTGAAACATGCTTTAAATAATTAATAACATAATTACCTAAGCCTTTCTGAATCAGAAGGATGAGGCATATGTCGAATGGAAGCTTCGAGCATTTGAGACTGGTAAAAACAATCTTTAGTGAGAGGAACTGGGCCTAAAGGAGCTACTCCAAGTAAGGGTGGTATGTGAGCTTCTGTGGTGACTGTTGTAATGCTGGTTGTTAATGTTCCTTGTGCCGGTTGAATAGACTTCCCTTGAAGACTCAAAGAGCTTGTTGTACCACTACTGCTATATAACTCTGTTAACAGGCAGGTAAAAACAGATTTATTACAACTTTAGACACGGAAACACACTGACATGGATAGGAATCTAAGAAATTTGACTGAAAGATGTTATTGTTCTTATATGTATCATAATAGCTCTTGGAGTAAAAATGTAGCATTTCTATTACAGGTTAACTCTTTCACTGCCACATTTACAGACTCTCCCAGCCCCAGGTTTATTTTTATATACACAATTAAAAACATATAGACACAAGTTTTAATACTTCATTACTTAACTAAAACATGAACTTGGTAAACTTTGGAAATTTAGAAGGGGTAAAAAATTCCCATTTTCCATGCTCTAAAAGGGGATAAAATGCATCCATGGCAATGAAGGAGTTAAAACCATTTTACCTTTATGACATAATGAACTTTTATTCCCCGACTACAAATAAGCTAAAATCTGTAAAACAACTGATGTTTTAATAAACACACACAAATAATACATGTTGACAGAGCTGTAGTGATAATTTTTTGTGCCCCAGACAAACCACGCCTTTGGCACCCTTTACAAAAATTTTAAAAAGTAAGAAAAGGATAATAATATTCTCAAATAATTTTATATATTTCAGAATTCTATATAAACAAAAATCCAAAAAAAGCACTATTTATAGAGTACAGAGTATGTAAGTACAAAAATAAAAACAACTAAATTCTATTTGTTCGCTGTGCTAAGAACATGTCAATTAAGTTATCAAAATTTAATAATTTCGCTGTTCACATTCTATGGAAAGAATTCCAAAGGAATTAAGTCGTTGTTGGCCTGTTGATGCTTGTCAATAATTCTCGAAGCTTTTAATTTACTAAAGCTTCGTTCTGCTATATAATTCAGCAATTTGTTATTTATGTGTACAATCCGGTGTACCATCTAGCAATAGTTCTAAATATTTTGCTTCATTTACTTCCTTGATTTTTATCATTCGAACTTTGTTAGCCATCAAGTTGAGTATCTCATTATGGATAGAAGGCAAAAAAAAAAATTTCTGTTTCAGTTTATGCTCAAATATATGATGTTTCAATATTAAGTCATACTCACTAAGAAGTTCTATTGTCAAAAGGAAGACTCCGTTAGATCTTTTGCTGAACTTTTCAAAGCTTACTTAAGGGTAAATTGTTTTTCATGCAATATAGTATAGTTTTCATAGAAGCCTTCAATATATATGTATCCACTTTTCATTTTCCTTTTTTTCTCATTCAAAAAATGATCATCAAGAATGTTTTTTCGACTGATGTTAGATACTTCAGTTTTCCATTGAATAAAAAACTCTAAATGCTGCTTATTATGTTCGTGTTCGTTGATTCTCTCATGTACATTTTTCCAATCATTAAATCCTATATTGGGATTAGCAAGTGCACTGACTTTTTATTGTTTTATTAGCATAAAAAATGCAAACAAAGCAAAGTAAAGAATTGTGCTTTTTAGGATAAATCAACCAGTGTCGCAATACCTTTTCACCGTTTGCGTTTCTTGAGAAATAATTCTTTACTAAATGAATGTCTGTCCTTCTCTTTTACTTTGTGAATGATCTGCATTGAGATCTTGAATCTATCATATTTTTAACATATATTCTCTCCTCGATCTATTCAAATCAGCCAATTAACAGGGTCGCTAAAGTTGATTGATTCAATTTGGTTCTCAACAATGTCTTTCTCAATTTCGATTGATAGAGGCCAATTAATACCGACTAATTCAGTTTAAGATTCATCAATATTATGTTGGTTTTCTGCCAATGGTGGTAGACTACAAGATTCTTCATTGTTGTTTATCGAATCGTCTTCCATTTCGTGCTGTTCAGTTGAAGAAAACCACAATTTCATAAATTTAGAAGACTGTTGAATCATCAATTCTTGCGCATTTCTTCTTTTTCTGTTTTGAAAGCCCGAGTTTTTTGGCTCATTTTGATATAGGGCCTATTATAAAATAATATATTAGTTTTTTGACACAAATGCATCACAACAAAGAAAAATTCTAACCTCCCAAAATGTCCACTGGTTGTGTTCTCATTTGTACTAAACACGCGTGCCCATTGGAAATCAACTTGCGATTGATACATTAGTGACAATAGCGCATTATAACATTTGACTGGTATCAAATGTCAATAATGTGACAAACGAACGTACAAGTTCACAGATTCATGATGGCGCAGCACCCTCACTCATTCAGCCCCTAGCAATTTGCCTAGGTTGCCTACCATATCACTATGGCTCTGCATGTGGGCCAGTTTTCAGATAGCTAATAATTACAGTAAATAGTTTAAAAATCACAATTAATATTGTATTCAAAAGCAATTAATTAATGTTTGCTCATGTGTTACAAAAAAACTCATGTTAAAATGTAAATGTAGCTCACTAAACTTCTCCATTTATTTTTTCTATTGGTTTTTAAAAGTACAGGAATCTCTTTGGCTTACCTCTATCAGTTGATAATAATGATGTTTGTGATGGTGGTAATAATCTCCTCTCCAGTCCTGCATTTAAAACTGCCTGTTGGGCCATAGTCTTTAGAGAAGACATAGACATAGATTCTAGTGATGGCTAAATTGGAGAAAAAGAAAAATCCTAAATTTTTTTAGTTTTAATTATTCTTCTTTTCCACCAGGACTAAAACCCGTTTCACCTAACCACAGTTTTGATTTTACATTTTTATTTACACACCTAACTCTTTGAACAACACCATTACATAAACTGTTTTCCATAGGTTTAACTAAATGGAATGCTATTTCGTATATTTTATAGCCACGAAAAGGTGAACTAGAGGGAAAACAAACATATTAATGTATAACTACAAAGTTACTTCTGTGTATACTATTCAGTGATGGTCTTTAGTGATCAAGAGATCAGCATGTTTGTTTAAGTATGCTAGTGTCATGGAAATAATATTTCTTGAGTGCATTAAAGTTAAGACATATATAGACAATGTTTTCATGTTGCCACCTTTACTACTGAATGGACAAATCTGGATTTAACATATGGATTATCGATTTCATCAAAGAGATAGACAAGAAGTATGTCTAGTTTGTTTTGTTTTAAAACGATAAAAACCCTATAATCGGAGTGCTTTCGATGGGTGGACCTTTCGTCTTCAGGGGCAAACTGTGAATATTTTGTTTTACATATTCACACAAAGACATTCTGCATTAGCTATTTGAGCTGACAAACTAGAGATTATGGAGCTATTAACAACTACCACCAACTTTTGGGCTACTAAAATCTAGTAGTGAAATATGATCTTCATTATGGTAACACATCCAAGGCCTTGAAATGAAGAGCACATTTTCATAATAACAAGATGGGGACAATGGATCTTCAAATTCAAAGACTGGCAAGCTAACCATTAGACCACACCCAGCCCTTCCTAACATGTTTAACATGCTAAATATAGTCTTTGAATCAATAAATCCTAACAGCTTAAAGCAAAGAACTGTTGTTTATCTTTAATTACCTGGGAACTATTTCTACAAACATTGTGTTTACCCTTTACATGTGGCTTTACTGGTCTACTACTTCACAACTTATAAAACGAAAGTAATAATGTAAGGATTGGCAAGCTATTTACATGCTTTAAAACTTAGAACTCAGTCGTATTGTGATGAAATGAATGTCGCACCATCACACTGATATTCTTTCTTCTTTTGATCTTATACAAAATACTTATACCAGTCAGAATTCACTTTGACTGGTTCATTGTTGCTGGCCAAGTATGACTAGACCTTCTGATAATAAACCAAATGTCCAAAAAACTTATGACAAACTCTACAAAGTTATAATTTTCCTATAGTGAAAATGTATTTCCTATAGGTGCTTACCTCCACTCACATAAATAGCTATTCTCGTTCAGTGCTGCTCTCTGTATGCAAAAAATTGTTTTTGCATGCCACAAGCATTGAGCTTCTATGTACATTACAATAAACTGGTTCAACTGAGTCTCGCATGTAAGTCATCAAGCAACAATCCTCCACTAATAAGAGGGTGACATACTCTCACAACACATGTGACTACCTCTATTCGATTCTACTGAACTATCACTTCGAGTTTTGGCAGAAAATGGAAGCACTGGTTTTCAGTGGGGAGGAAAGGTTGTGTGAGAGGAGATAAGCACCTATCAGAAATACATTTTCAGTTATAGGAAAAATTATAACTTCTGATACAGTACATTACCTCCACTCATATAAATAGCTAGTTTCCCACACTGAATAGGTGGAGGGACTGGTGTGAGGGAAAAACAAATCAGTATTCCTCGAAAGCATCCGAAGAACATCTTAAAAGAATAGATCCTCGCACTAGAGGATCATACATGGGAGACCTCATCACTTCTGTACCAGGTATACTCTTCGCCCAGGAGCACATCCAAATGGGATAGAACGATGGTTGGATTGGGATCCGAACCACAATATATTGGAATATCAATTCCATAGAGTACATTAATGCAGTTGAGAGTAAAAATATGTGCAGCTAGGTGTAGAATATCTAGGGTGTGATGGATCACATACGGCCGGAAAGTCAACTGCACAAAAACCCAGGCCACCAGGAACCGACATCCATGCGGAGGTAGGATGAGAATCATACCTTTGATAAGTCAATTATAATTCAAAACCCAGGCACCAGGAGCTGAGGTCCATGTGGGGGTAGGAAAGAGAATCATACCGTCTTCATCTCAAGTTCAGCAGAATCGGGGGAATTTTTTTACCCCCTGATTTATGAATGGGCACATGATAGCAATGTGAACGTTTGATTGACTGATACAGGAATCTGAAATCAAGACGATCAGTATTGTAAAGATATCTCTGTAATAGAAACTATCTCACTCAAAACCAATCCAACAGGAACTGCCCCAAGTGAAATAACATCCTTGGTATAGAGTAAGAGGAAGAACCATATTAATCTGCAAGTACCTACCCATCATGACCCATAACACGGATGGAGGAACAAGAAGTAGTGAGGAAACAGACATACCTGTAATACATGTGTGAGGACATATGTTGATTGGTTCAGCTCTGAATCCAAAACCCAGCCACTGGGAACCGACATGGAGGTAGGATGAGGGATCCCACCCAAAGGGGTGAGCTGCAATTGGCTCACTCCAAAGCTACAGATTGGAAGACATCTCGACACCAGCAGAACACCACTGCCCTACTCTCAACTGAATGGTTTTATCATTATATGTATATTGTATCATTAGCACATTCAGCAGCTTGGAAATGGAAAGTGGTAAGGACTGCCATACTCCACTGGAAGAAAAGGGGTGGGGGGGGGTGGAGAGTCTGGAGGAATAGCAACACCAGAGGCAGAGCAATGGGTGACCATGAAAACTCTATTTTCAAAAGTAGCCCACACTTGATTTATTCAATCTAAGGCATGATACATATGAGCAACTATCCCCTTCTGCTTTACCCATGAAATCCGTGGGTGAGTATGGTCCAGAATGGGCATATTAATGAAGCAAATATATCACAAGGACAAAATAACAAGCAATCTTGTGGAACACCCCATCTCAACAGTATGCAATTATTGGCCATGGAAATTATAATTATTATGTCATCATGGCCTTACAGTGCAGATTTGTCTAGTTTATGTATACCTGGACATGCACCACTCACCACAGAGCAGAATCCATAAAGAAAAAACAAAAAGAATAATTATATATACAAAAAAGGCATTTTACCCAGTCACAGTCTCATCAAAGAGTGAAAGATGGTACCCAGACGAGGAAGAAAGCCACCTGAAGCAGATAATGGGAGATAAATGTATGAGGTGTAGTCCCATGCTTGACAGAAGAAGTACCTCCAACGTACAAAGAGGGTGAGATGCAGGTAAAAAGAAAAGTGTCTAATCAGAGAGAAAACACCAGAAATTGATTATGGGGAAAAAGGAGACAAGTAAAAAAAGGCTAATTGAATCAAAAGCTGAATCCAAAGAAACAATCACAAACAGAGGAGTGGTGCCAGAGAATGAAGCAGCAGGAAAAGGAACCAATGAAAAGAAGTCTTAAAGGTAATGAAGAAACTCTGAGCAGGTACGTGACATAGAAGGCCAACCAAATCCAACAGGGATTAAAGGTAGGAGATGTAAGGAAACGAAAATTAAGAAAAAAAAGAACATGCCTCATGAGCTGCCAAAGTGGAGGGTAGGAAAAATCAATCAAGAACAAAAATGACAGATTGAGCTGAAGCAGCTGAGAAAACCAGATCAGTGTCAGCCAGAAGGAGCAATCAGAAAGGCCTGACACAGATTGGCAAGGAAAAAAGGAACTTCACTGCAGATGATGATGAATGGGATGAGAAAATAAATGTATAAATATGTCCCAATCCTCTCTGAATGCATTGACAGTGAAGGCAAATGGATGAGGAAATGGAGATAAAGACATAGAGATATGAAAGAAGCTCTAAGAGCAAGGGGTGAAACTAGTACCAAACCCCCATGGTGAACAAATTTAAGACAGTGCCACGAAGGATAAAAAATAGGAATGTCTGCATAAGATTACATAACATCGACCATGGGCATCCTCAGTCCTGGAGACAAACCCATCATAATGTGATAAAATACAATATAGGAAAAATGGGAAAAACCAAGAAGTGAAAGAGGTGGGACAGATCAATCATAGAACTCCAATCTGCATGGAGAATATATGACTAATGGAGGAATGCTTAGATGTAGGACAGGTAAATTATGGGAAGGTGCCAGACATGAAACACGAATAAAGAAATGAAGTATATGGTGACCAATACCAGAAGAAGAGGTGATAGGGGAAGACAAAGGCTGGAAAACGTGGCTAGGGAGAAAGGAGTAGGATTAACAGAGTCTGCCAACAAAAAACAATCTACCTGATGGTAAGCTAAGGCAAAATGAAACAAAACCCGTGGAGGATGAGGAATGCCAGCACTATCTCTCAAAAGAAAGATAAAAAGGCCCGTCTGAACTAAAAATAAAATGTTTGAAAAAGGAAGGGAAAAAAGGGCTGAGGTAGGCCTAGCAGACTACACAGTAGAGGCCTGGGAAGGCCAATTCATAATCAGGTGGAGGAAAATTATCAAAATAAATATCTTCCCAAACGAGTTTGGCAGTTTGAGGAGGAAGGCAAGCAATAGTGTGAGAAGGTTTGGCAGACCCCAGACTCAGGGGTCCTTAAAATCAAAATTAATTGTAAGAAGTATATAATTTAATTAATTTACGAAAATGAAAAATTTAGTAGATGGTATTTATTAAAGAAACGATGTATTTAACCTAAATTATGATTTACCAGAAAGATGAATGACAGCTAAGCCTAAAATTACAAAAACACTTTAAGCCAAAACTAACATTGTAAGACAAAAGTATATCACTAAATGTTAATTAAAAAACCCTAATCTTACAAGAAGTAGGTACAAATCTAACTAAATATATGTTGTAGAAACCAAATAACTTCAAATAATAATATGAATATCAAAATATTCAAAAAACTATAACAGTATAACAGCTTATCTGTCCAAAGTCAGCAGACCCAAGTATATGGGCCACCAAACTTGAGGCCCAATGAAGGTCAAATCATAGTACGATCAATCTCCCAGTGTATTAAAGCTTATAATTCCTTCATCGAGTACTGGCACCTGACCCTAGGCAATTGTACTGGAAGTGAATGAAAACATTTTCAAAGTGGAAACAGAAGCTTTGGTAAAAATAAATAAATAATATAAAAATGAAGTAGCAATAAAGGTAATTTATCACTTAAAATAGGTAAAGTGAAGGAGAAAAAAAGAAAAAAGAAACTATCTCCACTTTGTATGAAATAAAAAAAAAATAAAGACGGGACATTGTGTCACACTGTTATTGATGGAAGGTTGTCACATGATGATTTACATGCGAGATGTATTTGAACCAGTTTATTGTAAGATATGTGGGAGCTCAAGGCTTTTGGCATGCAAAAACATTTTTTTTTGCATATAGAGGGCAGCATTGAACAAGAATAGCTATTTATGTGAGAAGAGGTAATGTTCTGTATCAGAAAGAAGTATTTTATATACTAATATAACCATTTTAGACTTTCCATCTTTAACTACTTTTGTGACCTTTTTCCTGCCATACAGATACACGAGAATACAAATAATTTAGAGAGGTAAAATTCATCTTACACTAAAAAGTTAAGGAAGTACTCTATAACATCTACTAAACAACAAAATACAACTTTACCAATTTTAGAAATGGTGACCAAATATCCAACTATATTAATGTTTTTTCTCTTGAGAACAGTAACAACATTTCCATTCATAGTAAAAATCATTCAGATGCAAGAAACACTGCATTGGGATGTAAAAATTACACTTTTTGTAGCCTTTCAGCATTATCTATGTTAACAGAAAACTGCTTTTTTTGTACATAAAAACTTTAAAATTATACAACTACCTTTGATGGTAATGGTCCATTCATTAAAATCGTGCTTGAGGAATGCTGTGGTAAAGTACCACTGACTTGAACACTAAGGTTAGAAGAATCACTATTGTTAGTCAAGGTTACTGTGCAAGACTGAGTAAGATCTTCAGATGCAGCAATGTAGAGGGGGGTACTGGACGGCAAAATGCCGGGCACGCTGCTAGAAGGGAAATTGGCAAGAACAGCTGCTGTCAATGAAGAGTTGTTGACTGTGGAGGGTGTTGTGGGTTGAGAAGAGTTTGAGGCAGCAGATGGTGAAGACTGGCTAGCTGGAGATGCTGGTGGGGTTGAACTAGGTGGTGGATGTGATGAACTGCTGTTGGACAAGATGCTATTGCTTGATAGTAATTCCACAGAGTTGACCAGTTTACTCTCTGGACCATTGTGTGCTTGATAAAACAATATAGTAATTTACAAAACTGAAATCCTTGTTTAATTTATACCTGCTATCTTTTAAAAAAATACAATTCCAAAACAAGAGGTGGTTTTGGAAAAGTGGTGAAGGCCACAAGTCTAAAAACATATAGTACCAGTTACTTAACTAATTAAAATTAATCCCAAATCCTTTAAACACACACTATAGACACACCACAGTCCCTGCCTTACCATTTAAGCAGCTTATGCATTGCTTGCAGATTCTCGAATATGTTTTGCACATCACTGATATACATAAAAAGATCTTTTGTCACCCAAGCAACACCTTTTAACACTTTGTTCACAGTGCAAACTTCAACAAAAAGCTAATATTTCAACGAGGATTTTGCAAACATGCTTGCATTTCAATAAAAATCTCTCTGAATTTCACCTACAGTTAGAATGACAAAGTTATCATCATATATTTTATTGCTACAGACTGTGAATGCCTTGTATCAATATGGCATCCTATTTTTTAAGTGTAGAATAAAAATGCAAACAATTCACATTTACAATTAAAAAAATACTGACAAAAACTTGTACATTCCTCATCACCTGCCATTCTTTGTTTTCAATCATGAATGAGTGCAGTGGGGAATGATCGACACAATAATAAACAGTTCTGAGGTCAGAATGTTAACTGAACTTCAATAACTCTTCAGGTTGATTGCACTTTGATTTTCAGAGTTAAAAAATATTTTCAAAAAATGCATAACTCATTGTAAACTCGTAAAATAGTGACCAAAAGCATATATTTTATGGCTGAATCATAAAATTGGCAGCTATGTATAAATGAAGTCTTTCTATATACTTATAACAATGAACAGGTCTCTCATTTTATTACACCATAAGCATGCAGTTTTCTTGAATGACACAATAAAAACTTTTTATAAAAGGTCAGTTTTCAAGATCAAACAAATCCCAGTGATTACAAAACATTTTACTTCATCTTTAAAAAAAACATTTCCCCTAGAATGTGTGTAATCAATAACTACCCAGAGTGAAAAACAGTATTTTTGTACATACTATTTAGTGATGGCCTTTAGTGATCGAATAATCAGCATGATTGTTAAATACACTATTGTCATGGAAGTAATACTTATTGAGTGCATTAAAATAAGTACATTTATAGACAATGTTTCAACCATTAATAATCATTATGTATCTGAAGACTTCTGCTGAAAGCACATACACTTAAAAATATTTAATGTATTTATTCAAAGTTGTGAGATTTAGTTTCATTTAAATTATACCAGTTTGTGAGAAATGAGAATATGTTTTCCATTATAAAAACATTATTGACATTTAAGAGCAATGAATGTTGGAATGTCATTTTGCAGATTGACAAAACTGTTGATTATTTACCATCTATATCAACTAAGATAAATCAAAATGGTAACGTTTAACCTTTTTTAGTTTATTGGTACTTTACGACTGCTGAGCTAACAATATACCTTATATAAATTATAACACTTGGCATCTCTTATAATTATATCTTAAATATAAATGTGAAATTTGGAATGGGAATTGCTGAAAAAAAAAGAGGCAAAAGTCTTTAAAACATTACATTATTTTTTTTTTTTATCTAGAGATAGAAGTTGGCAAAGTAGGCTATAAATTATAGAAAATACAGAACTTTTTTATCCCAAGACTGTGAATATTAGATACATACTGAACCACAATTAGAGAGAAAAACCCTCTAACTGACTAAACTAGACATAATACTGGATAATGAAAAACCAACAAAACTTTTTATATTTATCACTTCTGTATTTTTGTGTTGATAATTGGGATTTGTTAAACTCTAGAAATATTTGGAAATGTCCTATTTTTTTCTACATATTACTTAAATGTCTATGCTTGCCTCTTCTAACCATATGAAATCACACAGCACTGTGGATCATTACAAAGGAATTGCAAAGATAGAATGACCCAAAAGCTTGAACATTTTCTATGAGTGATCTTTTCTCTTTTGGAACTTAAACTTTTTAATTTTGTTTTCACATTTTACCTGTTTATTACTTTTATGGGAAAAGAATTATGACATATTTAAAAACTTAGTGATGTCATGGTTAGTAGCCTATATAATCACCTGAATTTAATTATCACATACAGTTCTTCCCCTGAAAATGGAAGCAGATTATCAGCCAAATGTAAGATATAAACTTATTGCAATTAAACATATGTGATTGTATAGGCTACTAACCATAATAATGACTGATATTCAACTGCCATAACATCACTGTAAGTAGCCAAAAACTTACTTTTGATTGAAGAACTGTTTTGGCTAGCTGCTGCAGCTGCAACAGCATATGGCGTTGTTGGTGGGGTGACAACAATATGATTCATATGAGAATTCATAGATGGAGAACTGCAACTACTGCTCTGGGAAGAAGTACTGGAAATACAAACAAGCAAAATTTGAGCAATGCATTAAAAAAATACATGATCAATTTATACACCTGAATAGAAGTTTTATAATTACAATTTTTAGATACTTATTCATGTTCAAACCAGTGCGAGTGTCTTAACACTTTAGAAATCTTTTTTTTTTTTTCAAATATGTTTACCGATCTAGCAGATAGCATAATAAGCTTAACCCTTTTACACTGAGTAGGTCAAAGTGTGCATATCCCAACCTTTTACAGAGTTACATTTAAAATATAATTAAAACTATTTTATTATCAGTGTATACAAATAAACTTGACTTCAAAATATATTTAACACATCAGATATTAATATTACATAAATTTTAAGTTCTTAATTTTATAAGTATGAAAATTGTGACATTTGCTCTATAGGTCTTCCTTCTTTAATTTATTTGTTACCCATCTGAGAAGTACAAAATTCAACATAAATTACTTTTATAATATTTTCATCACTGAGGCAAAGCAGAATTTTTACAGCCTGTAATCTTATTTAGTTATAGAGACTCTTCTTGCCACACCCACCTGTCACATACTCTCTTTCACAAATTGCCAATAGTTCTTTTTGACATTCAATACTATATTACTTTTAACCAATAGAAAGCCAAAGTTTTAATCTATCAAATGACATGTTATATTACATTATTTTCTGTACAGAGAATTGTCCATTTCACTTTCAGTTCAAACTTCATTCCCACAGGAAGCACACTGAAGAGCTTAGCTAAATTTTTAATAGCTCTTATCACATAGTTATAAAGCCAGAAAAATGTGATAGTTATGGGACATTATCTGCTTTTTATGTGTTATTATTCTATGTTCTTAGGTGTATTATTTAATTTAATAAAAAATTATTTAGTGTGGTAATACCATTAGTGTAAAAAGTTGACGGCAAAAAAAAAGACCCAGGTAAGTAGTATATTTCTTATTTTTCATGGGTATTCTTTATCTATTATTATAAAAGTAACTAAAATGTAAAAATTTGAAACTTACTAGTTTACATTAGGTAAAATAATGAACAATAATGTTCCAAGCAGTATGTTCACAAGAAGCTTGCGAATTACGGAATTCGTTTGGGTAATGAAAACTACACATTCACTGAGTGATTTACAACTTGTGTGGTGATTATTAGTTAAACACAGTTCAAAGGGCAATAAAACAATGAAATTTAGGTAGACACAGATGTATATTTTACAAGCTTTAAGCTGTTGTGGTTTCCTTTACAATATGCAGTCATTCCAGGAAGAAAAAGGGTAACTTAGAATTATTTCTTTTTTTATGGTGGTTATAAGGTCGGTCAAATGTACTGACCCTATATAGAGTTATAGTAAAGAAAATAACAGATAAAGTTTTCTGTAAAAATTTATATATATATATATATTACTTTAAGAGGTTTTAGGGATTATACAAATGAAATCTGAAAATTTTCAGGTAAAGAAAAGTATTTTCAATCTTAACATGAAAATTGCTTCACACTCAGAGCAGCTAACATTCTAACACCATATAATTACAGACAAATTTTAGTAAAAATACTTCATCAAAAATTCTGATTTTTCTGTTTACAAGACTTATAATGCTCACTAAAAGCTTGCATGATTTCATGAAGATACATTAAGTACTTTTAGTCACAGTATGTATACCACCACCATGGTTTCATGAAGATTTAAGATATATTCCTCATGTTGAACAAGATCGAAAAAGATGATCAAATTAATTCAGACCTTGTTAAGAAGAAATTGGGAAGTTTAGAGAATGATAAAGCTACTGGGCCATATAATATTTCCCCAAGGGTTTTTAAGGAGGTTAAAGATTGGATATGTGAGCCACTTGCTAATATCTTTTGTAAGTCCATGAATAGTGGGCAGGTACCAGAGGAATGGAAATTGGCTAATGTTACTTCTCTTTTCAAAGGAGGTGATAAAATTTCTCCTAGTAATTATAGACCTATTAGTCTTATATCAGTGATGGGAAGAGTTTTTTTTAAAGCCTTATAAAAGATTTTTTGTAAAGTCATTTAACAAATTTTGATGGATAGCCAGCATGGTTTCACTAGTGGAAAAATCTTGCCTTAATAATCTTTTGATGTTCTCTAAAGAGGTTACCACTTTTGTAGACTGAACTCCATTTATAACAGCCATCTGCTCTATTTTTGACTTACATCAATGGCATAGATGAAGGATGATATTAAGGTCTTGGGTGTTGCTAGCTGTGAGAAGGATTTTGCTGCTTTACAAAATGACTTAGTGAGTTTGGCAAATAAATGGCAAATGGAATTTAAATATAATAAATGCAACATAGTACATGTGGGTTATCATAATTTGAATTATAAATGGAATTTAGATGGGAAAAGCCTTAATAGTGTTATTAAAGAAAGGGATCTTGGTGTAGTGGTTGATCAGTCTCTTATGCCATTCAAGCAGCATGCTGTTGCTAGTGGTAGGGCAAATAGGAGTTTAGGTTGTATCTACAGAAATATTGAATACAAATCTAAAGTGGTTATAATTTCATTGTATAGGTCACTAGTTAGGCCACATTTGGCTCCTTACCTTAGGAAGGACATTGAATTGTTGGAAATGGTTCAGAGGAGGGTTACTAGAATGGTGCCTGGGATGGAGGGGTTGTCATGTGAGGAGAAGTTAAGATCTCTGAAACTGTTTTCTCTTGAAAAAGAAAAGTTAAAGAGGAGCTGACTGAGGTGTTGAAGATTGTTATGGGAATTGTTAGTGTTGATGCATCATCTTTTTCTTCATACTGAATTGTGAGAATGGTAGGAGTAGGAGTCATCTTCAGCTAAGACAGTTTTAATTTTCTAAAAGAGTGGTTGGATCTCTGAAATTGTTTATTCTTGATTGAGATGTTGAAGATTGTTAAAGGAATTGTTAGTGTTGATGCACCATCTTTTTTATCATACTTAATGGTGAGAATGGTAGGAGTAAGAGTCATCTTCAGCTAAGACAGTTATATTTTTCTAACAGGGTGATTGGTCTTTGAATGTGTTGCCTTCAGATGTCGTGAAGGCAGTAAATTTACATGAGTTTAAGAGAAAGCTTGATAACTATACGAATGAAAAGGGCTGGCTTTGAGGTTCTTTTTTTTTTATATATATAATAGTTTTAGTTTAGTTTACAGGATGGGACAGCCTCTTGTTGTTGCTAAACATTATGTTATGGTTACATGGTGGTTACGCGGTCCTGAGCCTGCTGCAATAGGGTTAATAAGTCACATAATTTAACTTTGCTGTATTGATAATGTGGTAAATGTCAGAATGAAATGCTCTTAATTCAGACACTCAAAGTAGTGCTTCTTGCACATATATTGTGCAAGTAGTCAAATAATATGCTTGATAAGTCCTATAATAAATCTGTGTCAATACTGATCCAATGGTAACAGTGAAACATCCATATATTCAACTAGAGGGGGCACTCAGTACAGAAACAGCCTCCACCATGCAATAATCATCATATTCGGCTCTCAAAAAATACAAAAATGTGTCAATATGTTCGTTGTTATCACGGACATGGACCATTTTTGGCAGAACAATGAAGAATAATATTCTACATATGTTCACCAAGTTTCATCAAAATCAAATAATTATAGAGCACAAATAGTGTGAAAAATCTGTCCCCTTGTTAACTCTTTCAACCCGGGCTTGGGCCCGACCTCACAATCATTTTGTGCTTGTTATAGTTTTCATGCTATAACTTTTAAATTAGTAAGCAAGTGTTAACGAAATTTGGCAGTTTATCAGTAAACATTACAATGCTTTCATATGCAAAATATTTTAATTTTTTTATTAAGTCTTAAGATTTGTAAAGCAATGTTTCTCTCATGCCTTTTTTTTTTTCTTTTCACATCTTGCCTATCTATCATACAAAGTAATTTTCATTTTCAAATTAAAAATACTTTTCAGCATCAGAAAATTTTCATATTTCACATGCGAAATCTTTATAATGTCTGGATAGTTATCAAACATTTATATTTTATCTGTTATTTTCAGTAGTTAATCTCTGTACAGGTTCGGTAGATTTGACCGATCTTGCAACCACCTTATGAAATTAGGAAATAAACATAAATTATGCTTCTTTCATTCTAGAATGAACACAAATCATAACAGGAAAACATAAATGTTTAGACGAAATAGCTTAAATTTCATAATATTTATGTTTATTAATATTTTTATTATATTGACCTTTCACCCATGCCTAGCTAACAATACAGAAGTCTGTGCAAAGTAACTTGTCTTTGCTGTGTTTTAGTCAACTAGCTAACAATACAGAAGTTAAAATGACGCGGCTCATGTGCACTCACGTTACCTTATCAAATAACATAAAGGTGCCCTTTGGTCTGTACAAAGCAACTTGTCTTTGCTATGTTTTAGTCGACTAGCATTTTGTAAAATACAGTCACATTTCAATTATTATACATTATATATGTATATAGATTATTGCTATTTTGAAATAAGTTCTTAAAGTTATTTTTCCTAAAACAGGGAACAGTAAATAAAGAAGTAAAGCAAACAATTAACTCTTCTAGTTACAACCTTTGCACTTGGTTTCTGCTTGATGTAGGTTGCTAAGCCTTTAAAAATTTTGCACATGGAGGATATGAAACAAAATATTTTTTTTAGGTTTTATATATACATTTGAATAACTAAAAAATTATAAATTACTACATGAATACCATAGAATTCTACTATAATTTATCAAGCTTAGTAACTAAGCTGTAATTGGGTCTAAAAAAAAATATGAAATTTTGAGGTGACAAAAGACACAACCTACCTTATTGAAATCTTGATTCAAAAGAACAAAATTGTGGAAGGAACATTAGAAAGACTGAGAAAACCACTAGTGGACATTGTGAGCTTCCGATTGGTTATTCATGTATTATATAGAAGTAAGTATATATAAGGGAGCATTTCCAAAAATGGAAAGAGATTGAGTTTCTAATTTGTATGAAACTATAGGCTTAGTATTTTGACTTGACAAACATCTAATTTGAACCAGTGCTGCATTCAACATACCACAAGACACACAAAAATCAATGTTTGTGTTTTTTTATATTTACTTTTAGATTAACAAATTGAGTAAAATATAGTACTAAAATTTGAATTATAATCTACAGTTTGGTACCAAAGTTATTGATACAAATTCATGAAATAGTAGTTCAGTAAAATTTTGAATGTGAATCAACAAACGAGATGACATGGCCTTTCATCTGTGACCTGTCTCAAAAGGGTCAATGGTGTTGAAATGTACATTATTTCAAGCAAAATGTCTAAATGGAAAAAGCATATGAAAATGAATTTACAAGTTTTTTTATTTACTTCACAAATTTCAAACTATTTATTACAACTAATCTTCAATTCTAATAAAAGTCACCAGGTTTGTCAGCAGCTTTACTTAAAATTTCTAAGAGTATATATATATATATATATATAGCTGCAAGTCTGCAGTATGGCTTAAAATAACTTTACAAATATTAAAGCCATCATATCTGACTGTAGGAGCTTGCCTATTCTCTTGACTGTAATGGCAAAACTTTGAAGGCAGGTCCATCCCCCCCCCCCCCAGAAAAACTTATGTCGCCACCCAAGAGAAGAATCTTCATATCATTTCTAGAAGATTTTTTTACTATTTATTTCTTATAAAAATGCTCCTAATTGTATCTTTTATTGCATATGTAATGATCAACTCTCCAGCCTTAAAAAAGAAATGACAACTTTAAATTCATTATGATAAAGAAGACCCACATTATGTTGGTTAAATTATTTAAAATCTATCATCTCCCGACTCAACGCACATGTTTTCATCAAATGCGTTTCAAATCTCAGCATTTACACTGTGTCACTTTTGACATTTGTCTAAAATCATGAAATATTAGCTTTTACTGTCAATAAAGATGTATACACTCCCGTTATAGATGTAATGGGCAGTCAGTTACGAGAATTGCTCACCTTCGTGATTCTTGTTTTTCAATCACTTGCTTCCTACTCAAAAATTCCAAATATCTAGTTTTCTCATTCAGAAACAATCCAACCAATCGACAATCACATTTGTTGAGCTACAACTAACTTTACATAACTTCTTGGAACTATGTATATTCATAAGTAACGAGACTGTCAAATGACAAAATGGAATGTTCCATAGCTATCCAACAGGTTAGTTATTTTGTAAATACTTGTATATACCGTACCTGTTTACCACTTTCAACGAACAGTGACATCTCTGAAAGTGACATGTGCAATTCAAACAAGTGGAAAACTCCCCTATTGGAAAATAATAGTACATTCCAAATTTCCAATCGCTCTGTTGTCATGCCCTCTTCGGCTACCTTCCCAAATAATGAGAGATAAAACACATTGCGGTATTAACAGTGAGCCACATGGCGTATAATCCTGAGAACTTTGCAGGAAAATCCACGTAGATCTCTAGCAAGCACATAGTGTGTATTAGCTCTGTGCATAGGTTGCTGTTATCGCTGTTTGCTAATGTATGGTCCGAGGAACTTCAGGATGTACAGAGCACTGTGTATCAACTTGTGTAAGTAAATGAGAAGCAGACAAATATTGTTTTAACTGATCATAATTTATTCCATGGGGAATAATGTTTTGTTTTTTGTGTCATAAGAAAAAGGAAAAAGTACAGGGTCATGATTGTAAACATACTTGCAAATCAGAAGATTGTTGTTGTGAATAAAGAGATCTGGGTGGAATTATCTTTAATTTCTCAGCAATTGGTTTTTCTTTGATCGGAAAATTTGACAAATTCTATCGATTCCGACTACTGAACCGATTATCTGTGAAACACTGAACAAACTGTCTTTTACATCTATGTACCTATCAAATGTAAGGTTAAATAAGGTATTCCTAATAGCACAAAAAACATAATACATCATTGGACAAACAATTCTACAACTTTAAGGATGAAGAAATGCTACTGAAAATAAAAGCTCTAGATTTTAGCATCAAAAGCTTCTTACCTTGTTCTTGTTGTGGGTAATTTATTCAATCTACTATCATTTGAAATTTAAGCCTCTTCTTAGAGCTCAGTTTTCTTAAGACAAAGTACTGTACAAGTATCATTCTACCAGTTCACCTTTGTATGCTACCCTCTAACTCTTCTTTATTTTAAAGAGAAAACAATTTCATGAATCTTAACCTCTCTTTGTATGACAGTCTTTCCAGCACAGGTATCATCTTAATAGCCCTCATCTGAACCTTTTCCAACACTTCAACATCCTTCATAAAGTAAGAAACACAAGGCTCACCACAGCCAACATCATCTAATATCTTACTACCATTAGAAAATTGAACAATTTATTGATCATTCTTTCATCTTGTCACTGATAAACTGCAAATCAAAAAGAGGAAAGGTCCAACTACACTGAACCTTGAGGGGTCCAACTTGTAACATTAATCCAGTTTGATTGAACTCCATTTATAACAACCCTCTGCTTTCTTGCATCCATCCATTTTTTATCCAAGAAGTCAACTTATCACCTCCACCTTGTCAAATGCTTTTTGAAAATCCAGACACACCAAATCTACACTCTTACTCTCATCTACATAAGCAGGAATATCTTTAAAGAATATCAAAAGATTAGTAAGAGAAAAGTTTTCCCTAGTGAAACCATTTTGACTATCCAATAAAATTTGAAACTTTATATGTTAAATTTCCAAAGCATCTTTTAAACTTTCAAAACTTTTCCCATCACTGATGTATGACTAACAGGCCTATAATTACCTGGACAATTTTTATAACCTCCCTTACAATGATCACTCTTCCCAAAAATACACTCCCACTTCTTAGTTCTTGCAACCACTTCCTCATTAGTGGTTGACTGTAAATCTAGATGGCATTCCCTCTAATCATTTAGTATATAAAATCATCCTGAATCATTTCAATAAACATTATTCAATAAACCATTTTCTTCCTCTTTATTTGAATCCATATAATCCAAATCAAAATGTTTAAAAATTCAAGTCTCCTATAATTATTCCACTCAGTATTTTTTATAAGTAACAACAAAACAGCAATAATGATTTTTATACAGTTTATTGTTGAAGTCATCTGCCTTATCAACTGACCTATAACCATGGCCAAATTAACCAAAAGTCAGTTTAGACAGCTGTCTGTGAGCCCACAGTGTCAAAGGCCTAGAGTGATATGATTTTTTTCCCAGGTAATTTTTTAAATTGGAAACTGTAGTATTTTAAAAATATTATTTGTGTTGAAATGATATTTTGATGAGTAAAATCTCAATGCAAAAAAATGAAAGCTTGTGAAGAAAAGGGGGCACACAGAACTGAAGTTGTCTATGGCCCCATTTTGGTGTTATTAAAGCACTATCTATAACAACTGCAAATTACAAACCTTCTACACTTGAAACTCCCAAATGTAATCCATATAATCTTCAGTACCATTTTTTTTTGTCTTCAGTCCAAACAAGCTACAGTTTCATACCATTTATGGGACAACAAAAGGACTGTTGGTCCATCAAGGCTGACATATCCACTTCAAAAAATAACATAAAGAGCCAGCCATCCAAATCTTATAAAAAGTCTATTAGTATAGTAAACAATTCATAACCTAGAGCTTCAAAATCACTTCTATTGTCAGTGTTCTCCAAATCTAACCAAACTCCTGTAATTATAATATATCTGTTGGTAGTATTAAAGCTAACAGAATTTTAGGGTGTATTTAATAGATACGTTGATTAAATGTCAAGAGGTAATTACCTTTCTATACAAATCACCAGTTAACCCTCACTTGGAATACTGTGTTTAGTTTTAGTCTCTTTATCTAAGTAAATATATTAAGTCACTGAATTGTTGGAAAGAATTCAAAAGAGAAGAGAACTTACTAGGATAATTATAGGTATGAAAATACTATCTTACACTGTTATAGGTGTGGATTAGGATCTATTTATTTTCTCTTAAGAAAAAACTGGGTCAAAAGGGATCTTGTTAAAGTTTGCAGGGTTATTCTGAACTGAAGATAAAGGCCTCTGATTTCTTTGTGTTGCATTAAGATAATAGGATGAGAGGACAAGTTTAAGATTTAGAAAGTACAGGCCAAGTTCTAGTTAAGCCAATTATTTTTCTAACATAGTAACAGACTTAAGGAAGAAGTTACTGTCAGTAGTAGTGGAGGTCTGCAATTTATAAAAGCTTAAGAAGGCAAATGATGGTTTCCCTAAAAATAGAGTGTGTGTTTAAATTTGTAATTTTCTCAACAGTTGGTGTGCAAAGACATTTTTGAAGGACCAAATGTCCCTTTGTTGTTCATACGTTATGCAATTACAACATGAGAAAGTGAAAAAGCTCAGACACAAAAGAAAGTACAGTCTCTAAGTCTGCACTTATATATTGTTGGATGTTCACAACGTTGACCTCAATGAACTGCATCATTTTCTAACATTTATTAATCCTACTTTATTGAAAGAAACACACAAACCTACAACTATCAATTTCATCCACAAAATATTCTTATGAACATGTCTAACATGCAAAAGCTAACCTTCTTAAATATATTAGAAGTTTTTAATTACGTTAATATTAAAAGATCAGGTACTAAATCAAATGTTTCACTAAGATTTTATTTGGCATAACTGATTAGTGAAAATTTAAAATCAATTTAGTGCTAATACTAATAGTTAGCTGTAATGATTATTTTTAATTGTTAAATTTCTGATATTAGCATGAAATTGTGTTCAAATACATAAATTATTGATTTTGAACTTTGCTGAAATAAAACTGAGAATATTTACTTTAAAAATAAAGTTTAATTTAACTTCCTTTCTATATGCACAGGTATTTTAATTTAATTTTGTTTTATATTTGTACAAATGTTCCCTTTTTTGTACCTCATTTTCAATTTAAATGAGGAATCAAAATTCAAACAGATAAAGCATAATAAAAGTTTAAAACATTTTATGAGTAGTACTAGTATTAGTAGTTACTTATAATTTTAATAATTATACTGACAGACTAATATTGTATGTACTTTAGCACTTAGTTTAAATTTCGTATCGCATACTGACATTAGACTTAGCCATTTAATGATTTTGTATCCACCCTAGACTAGCTTTATTTTTAATTCCAATTTTTACTTACTCTGAGAAGCCCATCCTCCTATATCTTTTATATTCACCAGTGTATACATTAAATCTCTTTGACACTGAGTGGATACGTTCCAAAACAAACTGGCAAAATCATCAAGTGAAACTCCATCGGCATCTTTCGTAACCAGTTGTGAGAACATTTCATTTTCATCCAAAGGACTTCGACTGTCACTGAATCCATCTTCCAAATCTAAATTAGATAAATGTTGTATGTTTAATTCTTTCGCCGGTTTATCAACTCCTACTTCAATAAATGGTTGCGCCCATGTTAAACCCAATACTTTTGAAATAAGATATGCGGACTTTAACTTCAAATCTTGAATCTTCTTCATCTGGAATTCTTGACGTGACTCATCTTCATAATCATGGAATATTTCAATGAAATTTTCATGAAGTTGTGTCTTCTCGATAATGTTATTATAATATTTTGGCGGAATAGCACAGGTTAATGATACAAAAGCACAAATCAAAATGTACAGTTTATGGTACAACGGCATTGTTAAAAATATATTCCAGCAAAAACTTTAATTATTACACTGTTTATACTGCAGCGAATATCACAAGCTATTCATCACTAACTTGTACCTCTAAGTTACGCCTACTTTCTATTAGAACTTACGTACAATAGCAAAGAGCTTTTGCTCAATGATCATGTGATAGATATTTTGATAAGATAAGAGTGGTGTGTGCGAGTGTATGTAAAAGTACAGTGGCGTGTAAGTAACACAACTACCGTTATGAAATTTACTTCTTACTGTTAATATGTACAGTTAAAAATAATTTAAAACATTAAAATCGGTATTTCAAGCTTTTTAATACGATTAAGTAATATGTATGACTTTCAATTATAAAAAACACAATTAAAAATGTATCTGCCTCGCTTCCGTACATAATGAACATCAAGTTGAATTGGCTATCAAGTAAATTCACGTGTATTTTCTGCGTCCAACACTCTCTGGCAGATGAATTGCGTTAGTTCTTGCACAATCATGAGAAATAACTTATTTTGTTTTTGAACATTTTTCTTTGTTAAGGACTAGGAGGGGAATCAAAATAATCATACATGTTATCAAAGTGATATACAATATATTGTTTGGCCCTTATAAAACTTTTGGGTCTTAATTAGTAGTTTTCAAACTCTTTAGATTGCGGATTCTTCCCCGCTCTCCCCTACTTTCAGATATTTATTTGAGATTTTACGTGTAGTTTTCAGTGAAACACATGAAAGAATTAACATGCCAAAAATTACAACTTTACGCGTGTTTAATAGGTAGAAAAAAAGCCACCAGTGACAGAATTAGTAAATGCAAAGATGAAACAACCCACACATTTTTCTGCGTGATCTCAAAAGTTCCAGCTTGGAACGCTATTTAGTATAAAATGTGGAATACAAAAACTTATTTGGTGTATAGCTGTTTCCATTACTTCTGTGCCATATGTGACAACTCCAGTCATGCCACCACCAAAAACCAATGAACTGTGATAAAAAGCTTTCATGAGAGACATACGAGTATCAGTTCGATACATTTTCTCGGCTGAGTGGGTGGAATAGTGAACAAACTGTTTATCTTGCTGCCCGTAAGGACCAGCTTTAATTATATTGCGTACTGTACCATTTGAGAACCATAACAACTATCAAACATTGGTAATAATAACAGTGGCGTATTTAGCGTCGGTGCAAGCAGGGTAATGCACCGATGAGCCCCTTATATTGCGGGCCCCCAAAAGTAGTAACAACAAAAAAAAACTTATAAATTTCTATACCTATAGCTGATCAGTACAGATTGGCGCCTTAAGAAAATTGCACTGATTAGTTAGAAGTGTTAGACTTTCCGCTGTTTTATACAACAGGTTAGAAATGGCATACCAGAAGGAAGTATAAAGAGCAAAGTTCCAGAACATGAGGAAAGAAAAGATCTTAGCGCAACTTGTGGAAGATTTGGAAAGGCTGGCTTGCCCAATTAACTTATCTGTATGCCCCACTTTAAATGATGGATTCATTAGCATTTGACTGATTTTTAGATGGCAACAGATGAGGATTCGTGAATTAGGCTGAAACAAAATAGATTAATATATCTAAAGTCGTTGATGGAACTTTAACCATTAAAGTTGCAAATAAATTACTAAAGAAGTCAGAGTAGAACTGAAACAAAAAAACCTCTCTGATAGTCTAGAAGAACCATAAGGATTGGTTAGACAACTAGTTACAAAGAACTTGGTTGTTTGTTTGAAGTTAAGCACAAAGCTTCACAATGGGCTACCTGTGCTCTGCCCACCACTGGTATCAAAACCCAGTTTCTAGCGTTGTAAGTCCCCAGACATACCACTGTGCCACTGGGGGGAGGGGCTGTTACAAAGAATGTAGTAAACAAACCACAATACAATAGCTTTTTACACTGATGTTGATTAGATGCTTACTAAACTGCTGGGTAACAGTAGAAATTTAGGCAAAAATTTAGAATTATCATATACATAACAAGTCTGCTTTTGTAGTAAATGCTTAATTTAAAAAACAAAGAATTTGACAAGAAATACTTACATTAGTTCGATTTTATGAATTAACTGTAATAAAAGGCCCAGTATGTGATAAAGGGATTACAAGCACGAGTAACGTAAAGTCGATACGGTAATCGAAGTCATAGACTCGCACAAGTTTTTGCTTTTCATGGGGGTTTAAGATTTGGCTCTGATCATAATAGCAACAACAATTCCTAAATAGAGTTATACTGTTGTTACCACTTATATCACAGAATGGAATTTAATTCCCCATAATACTACATCTGTTTCGTTCTTTGTTGCTTTATATTTTCGTTTTATATTTTGTTTTTCGTTGCAGTTGTTTAAACTGTACATTAGTAATTACGCATGTTTAATATGTAAGAAAGCATTAAATATAAACCTGAGTAAAAAAATGCAAGAACTAAGCATTTGACAAAACAAGTAGTTATCGGTATAAAATTATACAATTAAAATATCACCATTCATTGTATTATATTGCCAAATTATAAAGTGATTATACCTACATTGTCCCTAGTCATTACATTTTTTAATGCGCACTCAGCTATAGTTATCCTTTTATTAACAGAGTGAGACTAATTATTTTAGTGAGCGCGGCCCGATATTTAACGTACCAGGACTGTGAATTCAAAGATTCACGGCTTGAATCCTATTGCCTCAAAACGAGCTCTTCACTTTGGGGCTGTGGGAGCACTAATGGGACGGATACTGTAAGAGATCTAATGTTGGAAATGCCTGGTCTATATCGATGACATATTAATGTTTGGTCACACATTTGAGTCTGTGGCTGAGAACCTGAAAGTGGTATTCTAATGGATGAAAAAGGCAGACTTGAGAATGAAATTCAGAAAACGTTATCTCAGGTTTTTAGTCATATTGTGGATAGAAAAGTCTGCCGTTTCCTTGGTCTTACGTCAGATAATCGACGATTCGTGACAAATTTCTCCAAGATTGCTCCATCCATATCAGCTCTTAATAAGACAGAAGAGTATCAGATGGAGCGAAGAATTCAAGGAAGTAATTCTAGTGCGTGAAATGTGCTTTATTAGACACCTAGGTCTTGGAGTGTCCACGATAAGAGTATAAATGTCTGCTGGATTCAAGCAGTAGGGGAATTGGAGCAGTGTTGTTGCAGTCGCAGATCATAATAGATGTAATCATGTATGCTAGCCATAGGCTCACAGCTCTCCAACAGAGACATTGCACAATGTACAGCTCACATTTGTTTTTATTTTTTGTGTAAAACACTAGGTACGACTCATATCGTAGAAAGTTTGCTATTCGAATGGGCCATGCATCATTAATATTATTTATGAACTTTAAAACTCAGAAGAGATTATAGCATGCTGGATAACAGCAAGGCAGGAGTATAATGTATTCGTACATTATCCCCTGTGCATGCAACACAGAAAACCAAACTAGTTCTCGTTAAAGGGACGATGGATTTGCTTTCAAAGTTTTGCCATTACAGTCAAGAGCATAGCAAGCTCCCACAGGCAGATTTGATGGGTTTTATATTTGTAAGGTTAGTTTAAGCCATACTACAGACTTTCAGTTATATGTACTCCATAATAGCACATATTGGTTTGTTCTTTTAGGTTCTTAACTCTATAAGGCAATTTCACCTTATATAGAACAACTGCTTATAGGAATAACGAAAAACTCAGTACTTTTTACAGAATTAACTTTGTTTTTTACCTTATGATTTGATGTCTTTTAACGAAGTAAGTTCGCAGCTTGTCAATATGATGTCTCTCCCTAAACTGAAATAACTTGCTGGTAACAGGCTTATTATACACTACCTAATTCATAACACAACGTTGCTGGGTCGGCGCTTATGACGTTGATACTTCTCCGTGGATAATAGCGATAGCACATTGACCCCCCCCCCCCAATCACACTTTGTCAGGGCTCGGGGGGGGGGGGTCGTTGACAAGACTACGTCGGTCTCTTTGATGATCCGAGTGAGAATTGCCACGTCCAATATCCATGGCGCTGTCGTCGTAGAGAAGTTTTCAATATTTAGCTACAGGGTAGGTATCTAGCGATGTTAAGTAAAGCTGCCGACAATCCTGGCGAATTTTATCGGAATTGAAATTTAAGTGTAATATATGGTGTGAAATTGTGAAGTGAATAAAATCTTGTAAATCCATATACGTATGAAGAATGAATGAATAAGGAAAGAGTTATGTTTATCATTTTCCAGACGCTAGACAATATCTGGGAGTTAAAACCATTTCCACTATAATTAAAAAATAAAAAAAAATACACAGTAGGAGACCGTATTAGTGGACTGATGCCACAATTAATGTTTCAGAAGCTCCAGATCTAGCATTGGGCATTCCTTGTGGTGAAGAAGGTGAAGTGTATCCGACTCAAGTTGAGGAAGATAGCGTGGACACACATAACCAGAGTCAGAAAGGTGAACAGTGGTTTTCAACCTGTGTTATTGCTTGTGGTCCCCCATGGCTCTCAAACACGAGATTATCCATGTTTTACATACCTAAAACAAACTAACATTCAATGACAGTTCTTTGGGCCCAAGACGAGTGTTGGTATGGAAACTGTACTTTGTATGTCATCCAAAAAGAGAAGTGTCAAACAGGGTAAACTCCAACAACAAGTTGTTTGTTCGTACATTTGTCATGGCTAATGTGCTGGTGGAACATTGCATAGCTTAACTCTGACCACCTGAAGAGATTCACTTGGATCAGGGAGCATCTTTATCAGCCAAATGTTCAGAGTTATGTACGATCTTTATCAGTATAATAAGTCAGTAGAAAGTATAGTTTCATACTGTCAAGAGTTTTTGCTTTTGTAGGTGAAATGTCTTGTCAGTCTGATATCCGAAGCGATCTAGATAATTATTATGCCTTAGCGATTCAAAAAGTAGTTTAGTAGTAAGTTTACGTAGTGTTTAACTCGTTTTGATTCAGAAAGTGTAGTTCATACACAATATATTTTTGGATCTGTGTATATTACCGAATGTTTAGTCTCGATATTATTATCTATAAACAAGTTTGTTTTGGAACAATGATACATTAGGCTATCTACTGTATCCTGCAAGGGGAACCAAACCCCGGATTTTAATGTTCAGACTGTAGACTTGCTGCTGTCCCACCAAGAGATCTATAAAAAGGTAGTATTTATGCACGAATTTTATATTAATTATAATGTTAAAAACCGTTTTTGTATGGGCTCCAAAAATTAATTTCTCTGATCAGACACGACTTTACTTCATCTTGTATCGAAAGATAAGTTGAAGTAGTGAACATGCAGATTGAGAGATTATACCAATTGAAGAGCGCTTATGAAGTAGTATTCAATTACCGGATAAGGTACGGCACTAGCTCCTTAAACCCCGAGCAGACACTTTTTGCGCCCGACCTAGAAATCTAGATTTACTCACCGGCCGGTAACATCCAATAACATTTACGCTTCTTCAGCTGAAAACTAATAGAAATCACGTTCTTATTCACCTTTCATAAATAAATAGATAAGAAATTTTTTAACTGTATGTTTAATTGCCAGTGTTCCAAGAGAAACTTTAATTTATTACTTTGTTTTTGTTTTTAAGTAAGGAAAAAACTAAAATTAACAAATATTTATGGCTAACAATAATTAACTTACTGCATTCCGACAAAGGAAGTGAAAAAGTATCATTTTACTGTTGTAGAATACTACTTCAAAAATATATATATCCAAACTAAATCATTAGAATTGAATAATTTGATCCAATCATCGTAAAAACGGAGGTGTGTGTGTAGATACAGTTTAGAAGAGAAAGTAACTCGTGTACCGAGGGTAACAGACGAGAAGCATATTACATTCCAGAAAATGGTGTTTAGGGTAGTTACAAATTCACCGTATATTATAGCGTATTTAAATGTTTGGTATAGGTAAAGTGATGTTAAGATTCAGTTGAACTTTCACAAAAACACCCTTCACTAAAGGACACACAATATCGGGAGATGTCCAAGGACTGGAAAACATTGTTCTATAGTTTATTTCTTATATCTTTAGTAGCTTGGTTAAAGAATTTCTGGATATCATGAACTTCAGAACTGCAATGAATTTGTGGAAGTTAAACTTTATTCTAGCTTGTTGCAGATACACAAGACTACTTTTAGAACAAAAAGTTTTAGTTTAAAAATTCAAGTTTTTAATATTATATATATATATTTAGAATAAATTAGTTACATTTACAACAAAATGTGTATAACAATTGTACAAGTATATATCAAGTAAATACGGGTTAAATATTAGTAATAAATTTTAACAAGTTATAAAAGTCGTCTTCCTTTGATTCTAGACTTCAGCAGAAGAGCAGGTCGGAATTCGAGCTGATCCTCATAAGCTTCCGATGCTGTAGCGCCAGCAAAAGCAAGGTAGTGATTGCCTCCTTCACTTCTGTCTATTCTTCTGGTAAATACCTTTAAAGTTCGAGCCCCTAAGAACGCAAGTTTAGCTTTACTATTAGCACTTCCAAGATAAAGAACTAACAGCTATACTCTCTAGCACTGAATGTACGGGAATTATGTTAAAACAAACACTAGGGCTAAGTTTAACTTTCATAATACTATAGTAAGAGTTATCCCCCCCCCCTTCCTTCAAGTACTAAAGTAAATCAGAAAAAATAAAAGATTCAATGGGAGTGTACCTTCACTTCTAAATTCTTTTTCCTTCACAAATCCCGAAACGCCCATGAACCGGTAAATCTTGACGTTGTCGGTCTCATCTGTTAAGATGAAGAGGAGAAGGTCACCCGAAGGAAGCACTGTCCAATCCAAATCAACTACACCAGTTTCAGCTATTTTCTGGACATCATAAAATGGATATTTTTTGGACGGACCGTATCTGAAAAGTTACAACATTCTACACGTAGTTCTTCCTAGATAAACTTCGTAAGAAATGCATAAATGTCAGGTTATGTGAAGTTAATTATGAGAGCTATAACTAACTAAACATTACCAAGTCGTGATTTACAAGTATATTTAAGTCCCATTGTTAATTTGAGTAAAAGAAAAATTAAGTCTTAATAGAAATGAATAGCCCTATAACCAGAGTGCTTTCGAAAAAGGTGGACAAACCTTTCTTCAGGGGGGGGGGGGGCAAACTAGGAATGGTGGTGTTGTGTAAATCTTTGCTTCGAAGTTAAGAACTAAAAATGAACAATATTAAGAAAGCATAATTTTAAGTAGCTATGTTTCACTTTTCAAAATCATAAGGAGAATTTACCAGTGCAGTTACAAGCTACGAAAGTTTTAGAATTAAATATATCTACATTACCAAAAGTTGGGAGGGGAAAATGTATTAAATTTTAATACTACGTCCAAAAGTGCTTTCTGTATCCTACAAAGGATTTGCTTCATTACCTGTATACAGTCACAAAAGGGGCATACTCTAGCATTGGTCTTTTTCCTTCCGCTATCACCAAGAAACATTCATTAGAATACTCCGTTTTATGAGCCAGGAGTAGCACAGAACGTGCATACGTTGTTTTTATGTTTTGGACAGGATCACCGAACTTCATGTGTTCAGAGTCCCAGAAATAGATGTCAACACTATTTTCGAAAGATTGAAGTTCCACATCAAATGCATTAGCAACAGCCAGAATAGTTCTGTTGAGATGAAGAATCGTGCTAACCTGATAAAGATAGAGCAGACGAGATCGAGGTTTACCATCACATCTAGTGTTTGTATTATACACATACGAATTTAAGTGCACAAAGCGACAGTTTCAGAAGAGCCATGTAATGCCCTGTGCAAAAATCATTTGAGTACTAAAATTAAGACTTTAGTTACTTAGAGAAGAGTAACACTAAGCTTAGTGTGGCACATCTTACCTTTTTTGGACTCTTTGTATGGAGAATATCACTGCGTTTGAAGCCATCTTTTATATTTGTTGTACAGAAAACGTGAGATTCGGCATTTTGTAGTTGACCAGGAATTACATACACAAGGAATACCAAGCATCCCACACCATTGTGTTCAAAATAATTCACGCCACTTGAGGGATAGAGTGGTAACGTCTGGAATGGCCGAAAGCTCGTTCCTTCAATCCATTGGAATATTTGGGCAAAAGACATGCCTTCTGCTACAGCTGTAATAGCAAATTTAATTAATAGTTTGATAATTCACCTTAACTAGATATGCTTTAGAAAGAAATTTTAACTTTGAAAATTAACAATTTTTTAAAACTTACCCATGGAAGAACCAACATTTAAACTAACGCAGGAATGTGATGGATTGAAGTTTGACGTTACAAAAAATGTATCCCCTTGGAATTGAAAGGATTCTATGTCGGTAGCAAAGGCAGCAGGATAGATCTGTAGAAACAACGTTACAGAATTAAAGATAATAATAAAAAAAATATACATGATTAGATTATAGAAGGACAGGTTTGAGTTATGAAAGTGTTTACAGACCTCTTTCTCTTCAAAGATGGGGTCCATACCAATCAGATGGTAGGAGTAGATATTAGAACAGCCATTTCCTTCCGTTATTTTGTCGCTTAGTAACAGCAAGTCCGTATCATCAGGTAACTCTAAGAAGCCCCAGGCGTAAGAGTTCAGTATTTTAAATCCCTGAACTAGTTCATAATAGGTTAAGGAAATAGCTTGATCTAGAATAAAAAAAAATAAAAATAAAAAACTGTCCGTTATTAGAGACCACTACTGTAACTGCAGTTTTAAGGTAATGCCCTTATATATAATATAAAACAAAAAGGTAAGCTTAATTTGAAACCTACTAGCAAAGGCTTCTCCCATTATTGAAATGCGTTCTCTCTGGATTTCTAGCTTTCTGTGGAGACTACTGATGTCCTTTATTTCCCTAATTTTTGCGTTTAGCTCAGCTAGATTTACATCGTTAATTTTTCCCAGTGCTACCATGGAGTTTACCGTTAGTGGAGCTAGGAAGGTCTTTTTTCCAGTTATGGTGTTATTTCTTCCCTTTAACATCTGAAATACCAAAAGTAAGGTGCTTTAGACAATATTTTGATCATGCATGTAATTAACAGAAGTTATGCAAAAATTTAAAAAAATCACTCTCTCAATATGTCAGTAGTGCATGCACTTACACTCCTTCCAGATAACCAATAAAAGAAACTTGCTTGATAGTTATTTACTACTACTTTAATCACAGGTGATTAGTTTTAGGTCTTTGCAAGGTCATTGGTCACATGATTTATAATGTGGAAAGTTTAAATAAGTTGAGACTACTTTAGATGTACTTCAACATGAACTTACGTCCCAAAAGTTGACGTAACTTAATGTTTAGTTTCGAAAGTCTGTAGTAGCAAGAATGATAGTACAGTATACTATTACATTTGGTTTGAGTTCTCCAAGATAAGCTTTACATGAAAATATTTACCACGCCTGCAAGATCTAGATTACAGAGATAAAACTTACCACTCGTCTAGCAAAATCTACGACATCAATACCATTAACATGTCCATCCACTTCAATATCACACTCTGCAAGTACGTCACTGGCTATAGAGACACTGCCAGAAATGATCTGGTCACCTTCCGTTAGCAGTAAGGAGTCTTTAGATACTTTGATACCATCAATGAACTGACTGGCCCTTAAGTGAGAGGAGTAAGATGACTATATACACAGTGTTCGGCTAAGTCAGCTTTAGTTAGTAAAAGTTTTCTTTCAATAAATTAAATATAAAAAAATGTTTTATTTACTGGTTCAATCGTTTTTTCTAATATTGTAGTATTAAAATAGTTACAACAGAAGTATCACTAGTTTGTAGGTTAAAGAGTTTTATAATAAAGTAACTTCTTACAAGATCGCTGGTGCTTTAATTAAGGAAAATCTCTTTTCTCCAAATATGTGAAAGTGCCCAGTCTTGTACACAGAATTTGCTGCCCATTCAGACACGTCTACTTTTTGTACTGTGATGCCATCACCAACATCCATGTCTCCCAATACAATAATATTAGATTGAAAGACTTTAGGAACAGAGATATAGTTTGTTCTGTTACGAAGCATCAAATCCGATGGAACATTAATACCATCCACGGTGCCAGAAACATGAACATCTCCTATTTAGAAAGGATAAAATAAATCAAGTTCCTTAACAACGGGAGGGGTGGGGAAGCATTGGAAGTAATTTATGCAATTGTAAAATTTGTCTTAAAGCATAAGTAATACACAAATTCATTAAACTTTTTACTAAAGCCAATTTAAAGAAGTGTATAATTCATGGTATTAGTTTGAAGTTAAGACTAGCTGTAGTTAGGATTTGTGACAAAGTTAACTTACCAGTAAATAATAAGTCATCTTCGAATTCATACGTGGCAGTTACTGCTTGGTCACCAATCGTTTTTAATACAGTGTTGTTCAGTATTCTAACATTTACACCATTTATTTCTTCATTGGCTGTATAAACGTTTCTTGCCCAAACCGAACCTGCGAGTTCAGAGGTGAAAAAAGTATTAACTTTGAAATTCCTAGTTATATAAATATCTAGTTGAGATGGACAATTACTCCACGTTAACACAGAATGAAAGACAATTAAAGATTTCTTGTAGCATTACATCTGATACAGAACTGCTTCGCAGACTTGTGTAAACAAATTCTCAAACTTGAAATTAGTTATATTGCATTCATGATGCAATACAAGAGTTTCAGGTAATTTATGCAACATCTTAATTTGAAACTTCACAAAGCAGAACGATTCTGGGAACATTTGAGTTGTTAAACTAACCTTTAACTTCCATAGATTCCAAAGTGATATGAGCAGATATTTCTTGAGGAATACTGATACTCATGTAAGTTCTGTTTAGTTCGATGACATCAATATTCCCAAGCATCCCATCGAGATGAACGGGCTATCAGAGGGGAAGAGAAAGATTAATACAAGGCTCATTAACAATTAGGTTTCAGAAGTACTTAACGCCCCCCCCCCCACACACACACACAAAAAGAAAAAAAAATAACTCATTAAGATTTATTAAACTTCGTAATAG
>NW_013669174.1:54855-68332 GCF_000517525.1 Limulus polyphemus
AATACAGTAATATTTCAATTATTATCCATTATATATGTATATAGATTATTGCTATTTTGAAATAAGTTCTTAAAGTTATATTTCCTAAAACATAGAACAGTAACTAAAGAAGTAAAGCAAACAATTATCTCTTCTAGTTACAACCTTTGTACTCGGTTGCTGCTTGATGTAGGTTGCTATGCCTTTAAAAATTTTGCACATGGAGGACATGAAACAAAATATTGTTTTTAGGTTTTATATATACTTTTGAATAACTAACAAATCATAAATTACTAAATCAATACCACAGAATTCTACTATAATTTTTTTTAAACGTAGTAACTAAGCTATATTTAGGTCTTATTAAAAAAATATAAAAAATTATTATTTGTATTTAATTACTACTGGTTATTAATAATAGTTATAAAAGCAGATACTCCATTTGAAACTGTCACGTCAGTGAAATTGGTTGACACCATTGTTTTGGTTTTTGAGTTATCATGTAATAAAAAAGAAGCAGAAGAAAGAAAAACAAGAAATTCAAACTCTATACTCCGATATTTACAGACATTTCCAGAACTTGTGACTCAGTCGTTACATGGACATTGTTATAAAGGGAAACGCTGTATGGTATTGTACAGTTCTGATAACCTATTGAGCATATATTTAAAATAACACTTTTATGAACAATCTGAGGCATCCGTAAATAGGCAGTGCTACTGTCTGCCTGATATTAAAATGACTCTGAATATGCAAATCAGCAAGTCATGTGACAACCACAACCGATACAAAGTTGTGGTAGAACAGCATGTATCAAAAGTACATTTTGACATTACATGATGTTTTTTAGGAAGTGTTATGCCACCAAAGACTGATCACTTTTGGGAAAGTTATGTAGCAGCCCTTTCTAATGGAAAATATTTATACATATCCCTTGTACTTACTGGTAATGAAAAACAAAATAATACGAATCAACTTGTAGCATTGGGACAATCCAGAAAGTGACCTGCAACAAGTTGTAACCAAGCCATAATAAGCAAATTACAATGTTCTGTAACAGATGAGGATCCATGTAAATAAAGGTTAGTGGGAAAAGTCTATCCATGTTTACCAGACAATATGCAACATAATAAAGAAAACATTATTATCCACAGCATATCCATTCAAGTGTTACACACCTCAAGCAGCTGGAGAAAGAAACATGTATACATGCTATTTCATGTAAATACATACCTGTCAAGTTGATGAGGAAAGCACCTATGGATTTCTATGTTATCAGACTGTTTAAATGGGTACTGTAAAACTGTTGTTCTTGTGCACTAGATGGAGTATGAAAAGCATGTACAGAGGAGCTGTGTGCTTTGGACATGACAGCCCCATGACAGAGCCTTTTGCAATGGAAACTATACTGCAGGGCTATTCATTGTAAAGAGTTTTTGGCTGTCATATAAAGAATGACCAGACACAGTATCATCAGCTTTATCAGCACTGTAAGATTCCAAAATCATATAACATACTCAACCTCTGTATTTTTCATATTATATGAAGAAACTGTGTTAAATTATTTACTTGTGTTTCAGAGACATTCAAACATTAAACGTAAATAAATTCATTAATATAATTTATACTTTGTAACTAAATAGAAGAATGAGATTTGAACCCTATGTATATGGTTTTGGTCATTTTGTCCAACCATGCAACCACCATGTAACCATGAAACTACAAGTACACTTGATAAATTCAGATTTATAGTATCTTCACAAGATCTGTCAAGCTTTTAGTAAACATTACAAGTCTACTGTACACAAAAAAATCACTTTTTTTAAATAAAATATTTTTACTAAACATTTTTCTGTGAATTTAAGGTGTCAGTCTAATCAAACTCTGATTAGTTTGAGTGCAAGGTGATTTTGATGCTAAGAATAAAAATATTTATTTTATTTTCACCTTACAGTTTTTAAAATTTCATTTGTATAACTTCACTAATCCCCTAAATGAATATCAAGAGATTTTAAGGTAAAAGTTTATATTTTATTTGTTATCTTTTCAAACCTAACACTAACTATAGCTAAATCATGTATGAACAGTATCTTTGTTCTTTACTGAAATCTTGTGAGATTTGAAAAAATTCTTATACTCAAAATTTCAATGGTTTACCTTTTTACATAATTTATTCTAATTTTAAGTTTTTATTATCTCGCTTGTATGACATACAGTTTACCCATTCCCAAAAATCAACACATCACATTAGCAGGTTCTCTACACCGATGGATTGAATGTATGGAATTCTGCAACTTGGACATGTACTGACTTAGGCTTACCCTTCTTTCTCTGAAGTTTGTTGTCAAAACAAAAGTTAATATATGTTTCATATATGCATTTTACAACATATATATAATACAATAATGTATAAATCACTAAAATAGAATGTCCAAAAACAGCTGTTATTTAACTGGCTTTCTAACTAAGCTATAAATAGGTTAAAAAAATCATTAATGGTATGAGCATCAACTTCATTTACACACACACACACACATATCAATCACTTCCTCTGGCTAATGCCAAATTTAAAAGGCCAGTTGCAAGCTTAAAACATATAAAATAAGCTTTTTCTATTGATTATAAACATGTGCATCAAATAAGAACAAATGGTTTTAAAAACTGCCTTGAAAGTGAAGGGTAGATAGATGCAGCTTGTTTCATGGGTTGTGAACATTTCCAATGTCTCAGTAAATAGAGAAGTTAGGACACTGAAACTGTATATTTGATTTTGTCACTATTTACAGATTGTGTTTACATTACTTAGGCAGAGTAGATGCTATAATACTGAAGCTATAAAAACCAAAAGTAGAAAACTGGAGCACCCACAATTTACGTGATAATAAAAGAATAAAGCTTGTTTACGTATCTTCTTTTGAAATTAAAACAGAGATAATATAAAAATGTGAATTATTAACTATATTCTGATGCTAATCTTATTGACATACATTGTTTAATTAAATTTTGAATGCAACTGTGTTAAATGTTGTGACATGCACAAAAGAGCCAGGCACACACACAGACCTGGATACATTGAGCTCTTGGCAACTTGTAAGACACAAAACAAGTCCGTTGATAAAGTTAGAACATAAATTTCCTTCACTTCTCCATGTGTGTAATAATCCTAGATTTACCAGTGAGGTCCATAAGGACTACCACAAGAATTTTTTAAAACTTTTCTAAATATTTAGCCACCAAATTGCTTGTGGGTCCATGAGTTTGTTGGTTATAGGGTCCTTTAAACATGCAACTCATGCAAAGAAATCTAAACAAAAATACTCTCAATAATGCAATTAATTCCACTAATTACCTTTGGGGTTTCCTATGTATCTTAGATAGAAAATATGTCATTTCATGCATTTTATATTTTGGTCAATTGTTTAGACTGAGTGTTAACAAGCAAAATCATAAAATTGTCATGATGCAATATGTGTACTCTACTGCTAATAAACCATATAAAAAAGTTATTAATCTGAAATTTATGCAGACTGCATTTAAAATGACATGTGCTTTTACTGTGAGATTTATCCTTACAAGACTCCCTTACATTTTCATAGTAATTTAACACATCAAGAAGTCCAAAATTTAACATACCTATTGTTTCTGGAAGGTGTTGGAGGGGCTGGTTTGTTGCCTTGGGCTGTATACGATAATGTTGAGCTTGAATTATGTGCCCGAACTGCTACTGGTTTCACTGGTTGGATACTCTGTAAATACAAGACAATAAGCATAATTTCAGAGTTAATAACTAAAACTTTCCATAAGAACAAAATCCTTTTCTGAGCGAATATAATATATAAACATCCTTTTTTTCAAATAAGAAGTACAATGAGCCTCTAACCTCATTCTGATAAAATATTTATCTGACCTGAGACATGGTACCCATGTTCATGTACAGCAAAATGGAATTGAAATTCTTTTTCAGTATTTAGCATGATTATTTAATTTTTTCAAACTTGAACAAGACTTGTGTGTACATGGGTTAAATACCAGGTCACATGTCCCTAGCATTCAGATTAGCTGTCTCAATTTAGACATGCTGACCATGGAAAAAGTAGCCATTCAACAGCATCCACCTCCACATGCAACTAATGGGATTGACTGTCACTACAAGTACACACCCACAGTTGGGTGCAGTATGTTTACATGGCATTATAGAATGATCCATGGAGCTTCAGGTCCAAAGTATGGTAACTATTAGACTGCCTTCAAAACTTTTACCATGAATAACTGATTACACTTAAAACTGTGTTTATAGGTCAACAAAAATGCATTATAAATAACATACAGTTATAACACACAAACATACACATAGTATAAAAATATCACAAGACTCTTCTGGTTTCTATAGTTAAATATTTCATCCTATTCAACTCAAACAGACTGAAAAATGATATCATATCTCAAGTCTGAGATGTATAAAAATAGAGCACTTAAAACAATTAGGATTTTTAGGTTACAAATATGGGAAGAATTGTATGCTACCTCACTAAAATTATATTTTTCAGTGTTGTATGTCATATCACTCACAATTTTAGCCACTTAAAAATAATTTCTTGCATCTTCCCATTCACCAAATATTTATTAGATGTTTATAAATCACTAAAAAAAATCATGTTAAGTCATTTTGAATTGCTAAGTTATATGGATTATTTTGATTTATGAATATACATATTACTTTTAGTTTTCTCCTCTGCTATTTGTTTCTCATTTCATGTCAGGAATATATTTTCTCTCTACTATCGGAACACATCAAGTAGTCTTTAAGAACTATATTGAACAAGATTGACTTTAATTATCATTAAGTTCAGTTCTCATATTTTTCTGTCAAGTTATTTCATTTTATGCATTTCTGAGATGACAAAAGTACACAACTTTATGATTTTATTGGCCCAATTTTGTCCATATTACTCAAGCTAATGACAAAAGGAGTCTAGGAGGTCCAGAAAATCTTACATTACTGAAATATTTAGATAAATATATTTTAGATACTGATAAAGTTTAAATCTTTAAAACTCGCTGTGTTCATAATAATGATGATCAATACTGAAAATTGCTCAGTCAATATATCAACATATAATTATGATGACCATATTATTTCTTACAATAAATCTGAACTTAGGCAAAAACTTTTAAAAATGTGCAAGGATTTGGTAACCTGACTGACATTTTTTTTGTATCTCAAACTGTAGATTTTAAGATTTTTTTTAAAATCAAATCTGAGGGATCAGTACATTTAGAAGTCTGCATTTATTTTGTAGCATTATAGTAAACAACTGGGGCACTAGGTAACAAACACTGTAAAATCTCAAGATTTACCATTAACAAGAAGCCTAACACCATCATTAAATGATTCTAGAGGTGTTATATGTGATGACATAGATTATAATGCATTATTGTTGTTTTTACTAATCATAAAATCATTGCTGAAAAATCAATAAATGACTTGTATAATAGTAAGTTGAACTTACTGAATTATTCATAAGATAATTTTCCATAACACTTGTCTTCTTTTTGCCCTGCTAGTTGTCTCATTATAATCTATGTTCAAACATTGCTGTACAGAAGTTCTGTCACGATGAATTTGCTACTTGACACATTGGAAGCAACTCTTTGCAGGATATTAAGTATCATAACTATTATATCTCAACAGGCATTTTATTTATCTTTTCAATCCACAGCACTGAACAGTTTTTTAGTGCTACTAATTCTATTTGTTTATAATTTGGAAGTGTTTCTTTCTTAATGACAGAGCCGGTCATGTGTTGAAAATGCAGTATCTCGTTCACTCACAAAATGGAGATGGTGGCAATGGGCACACAGGATTTGATAAAGCACAAGATGATGAAGAAATGTTACAAAGAGTTCAACATTTCTAGACCATGACATTATAAATAATTCAGCTACTATTATATACGGCCAATACTGATTGTTAGCTTTTGTGTCTAAGTGAAATTAAGACAAATTAGTGACATGGCTAAGACCATTTTTTGATCCTAACTCTAATTTCTAAAAATGAAACACCAAATAACATGAGCAAACACTTTATAATTTTTTCAATAACAATGAATTACATGACATACTTTGTTCTCTTCGGCTGATTTATGCCTCTTCTTATCTTCCTCTTTCTTCTAGAAAAAAGTTACCATGTGTTTTATCATATGCTTAATAACGTGATTGGTAAATTACTGTAACATAAAAATGTAGGAGTAAAAGAATTCTAACCTAATACACTAAAAATACCTAAATTTCCCCAAAACAGGATGTACAAGAAAATAACAGCAACTTTTAAAACCAGATCAAAATGTTCCAATCACAGAGCAATAACTTCATAAAAAAAAGAGTAACAATAACCTTCATTTAACAACTGACAATCAAGGAAATGAAATTTCAAATAACCGAATGAAATAAAATGATATATAATTTACAATAAAGAACCAATAGCCACAGACCAACTGGAACGTAATTCTAAAAAACAAGTCACTTTACATAAAAAAAGGTGATAAGTAAACAACATTTACTACTTCTACACTAGTGGCAATAACATAACTTTAACATTATACAATAAAAGCTGCAAAATTATACTGAATAGTTACTCCAAAAGAAATCATTGAGCATCTATAACTTTAAAAGAAAAAGCAGGAGCCCCAAAATAACTACAATTCCACATAACTGAGCAGATCACACAACAATGATAACAGCATTACATACAAAGTAGCAACTATACAAGAAGAGGAACAGTGACTAAGGGAAAAATTGTTGACACGTAAATTTTAAAAAATCGGATAAAAATCACATAGAACCACCAAAACCCTATGTAATAAAAATTAGCAACTATACAATAAGAACTTTACAGATAAAAAGGGAGCAAGAGAACAGAAAGAAAAATCATAGAAACACTTAACACACAATAATCACAGAACTGTAACTTTAAGTTTAAAAAGAAAGCAATTTTGAACTTTGGAATTGTGAATTTACCTAATAGAAAAACACAAACTGTGACTTCAGTGCAAAAACAGTTAAGTAACAGAACTGACATTTCAGTTAAAAGACAGCAGCACACAGGCTGTAAGTTCATTTATTCAAGAGAAAACCAGTATCTTCAATTAACAGCAGCCGCCATGGAACTGTAACTCCACCTAAGATAAGAAGCAGTATCTTAAACTAAAAGCAATCACACTGCAACTCCCCTTAAGAGAAAAATCAGAAACTGTATATCAAATACGTGCAAAAACCACAAGCAAACAATTATTTGACATAGAAATATTTCAGGCTTGCAACTTCGCACATCAAACATCAAAAAACAATGGTAACTTCAGAACTAAAAAGCAAATATTAAAAATTTGTGACTAAGAGTGAGAAACAATGCTGCATAACAAAAGGCACCAACATTCACAAACAACAGCAAACTGTCCGAGAAAATACGAAATGTCAAGAAGCATCACAATGCTATTTGCATTATCTGGCACAAAGACGATTTTAGATGTACAATGGTTCAAATGAAACCCTGTGATAATCAAGAAATGGCAAAATCTTGACACATGTAATTACTTGAAAATCTGTTTTTGTTTGTTTTATTGTTGTTCATCACAAAGCTACAGGTTATCTGTGCTGTGCTCATCGTGAGTATCGAGACGAAATTTTCAGCACGGTAAGCCCTCATGCTGCTGAGAAATCAAAAGAGGGAGAGGGGGGGTTGATGCTCAAAAATCTGATGTTTTAATGTGAAATATATTCAACAAGTTGTAACAGACGAAGCAAGATGCTTTAGCTATCTAAATAAACATATACTGTTTCAAATACTTGGGGACAAAGTTAACTCAGAAATTCTGAGATGTATAAAGGTTAACAAATACTTTTCTGTGGTTTTAAAGTGTGTAACCTAACATCAGCATAATTGTTTTTATAATATAACAAGTTGATACATCTAGGTCCAACATTTAGTATAAGAACAATTTCTTGGTTTTGTAGAAGGTGAAAAATTTAAAGGATGTGGAACAATCAGCTTTAACATTAAAAGTATATGGTCCATCAACAGGAAACTGCAGAGGTCAAAGTTATGTACTCACAGGTAATAACATTTTGATGGCTATAAAATGAAAAGCATTTTTTGTGTCCAGTGGATGCTACAATCTTAAACCTTATTTCCCATTATTTGGCAAAGTCATCTACACATTCTAAAATTTATCTATATTTTATTTGCTGCATTCATGTATATTTAAAGAACATTTGAAAGTTCCTAAGTGAAACTACTGCTTACATAAGAAGCCAGATTTGTTTCTGCGAAGATAATTACTTGAAGATGTTAAAGATGCTTTAGCAGCAATGATAAACAATAAGAAAACTGAAAATAATGCTTACAGTGATGCAAAAAAATCTAGCCACTCAGATCATATGATTACGAACTTCTGATTGTCCTTGACATTTGACTTTAAACTTTATTTGTACAGTAAGCAAACTAATTCAATCCCAGTTATCATCTATTATCCATAACAATTCTATTGACATGAGGTTAGTCAAGACAGAGTTCCAAGCAGGTATACTTCAATTATGAATATCAAGATGAAAGTCTGTATGACTCAGAAGGATGCTTCCAAGTTTTTTTTCCTCTATAACAAGTTCCCTTAGATTCTACCTCAAACAGATCTAAGCAAAGAGATATTGCCAAACCCTTACTCCTCTCCCCCCAAAAAAGGTATTGTTAAATAAACAGTATAATAATTTACAATTCTTCAGATAAATGGATTGACACTGTGTGAAAAGTTCAGTTGCCAATAAGACTTACTACCACATACAATCCACATTATATTTCCAAATGTATGGGCTGCACTGCACATCTTTTAACCATGCCCTTTTCTGCTGTTCTAACCAAGTCTAGGAAATTTCCTTATGGAAAGCTTGTGACACAGACTTTTTGCTATGAAAAACATTTCATTATGGCATCCACGTTACCGTCACATCTTTAAGAAAGGTTTTGTCACAAGTGTCTTTTTGTGACTGATGAATTTTGTTACTAGATTCACCACTACTTAATTCATTTACCGGAGGACATCACCCCACCCCTCTCTCAGAGAGGGATCAACAGTTTTCAAGTTGGACAAATTTTACCTCACAGAGAGATAAACATTTTTAAGTTTGACAAGTTTTCCCCCTTCATGGGTATGGTCACTAAATCAGTATTTGTAACAAAAACATACCACTCACACTTCAAGCTATGGTTTAACATGACAATCTTACCTATCTCAAATTTATGGCACTAAAGAATTAAGCTCCTACAAGAATGTACTGAAGTATCACTAAATTCTGAGCATAAATGTAGAACAATTATATGAGCATTAAATGCTATAATGGTATGAGAACTTGGTATGGTGTCGTTAGCAAACTAACACTTCACATCTTTAAACAACAGCATAGATGCAGTTTTTTATTGTCTGTGTTGAAGATATCTAAGCTAGCCATCCCTAATTTTGAAGTGGAAACTAGATGGAAGGTAGTTAGTCAACACCAAATACCACCAAGTCTTGTCAGACCAAATAGTAGAATATGATCACCCACAGCCAAAAAGCACAGAGAGTGATTTGTTTTTTGGTTATAATAGTGTACAAACTAAAAAACCTCAGATCCAGAGTCCAGCATACTAACTACTGGACCACATTGAATAGGATGTAACAAAACCTTGTTTGATGATAGTAATCATCAAATGAGGATTAGTTTGTAACGACCAAAACCATCTCTGTATCACCATGTGATATTTTAAAAAGAATATACTTTTCAAATCATATAATAATAATGTTTTACTACTTAACAGAAAAACACATATGAACTAATACTGTACCAATCAGAAGTTAGTCATTTATGCAAAGCTGCTCAATTTGAGAGCTTCCAAAGTTTTAAAATAGGTATGCAAAAAATTCCAGGTTTTAAGAATTTCCAGAACCATACAAACTCTTCCAACATCACATAAGCAAAGTTGTTCAATTCCAGATCTTCCAAAGCCTTAAAATGGGTCTGCAAAACATTCCAGGTCTTAAGAATTTCCAGAACCATACAAACTCTGTCAGCATACATATAAATTGTGTAATTTTACAACTTCTTTCTAGTTAATTCTAGTTGTAGAAAAAAAAAATTGAGTATCCCTCTATTTTACCAAACAAACAGTGGTTAATATTTGCTATACTACTACACAAGCTTAAGTTTACTAGTTGTTTAGTTTTGTTCTCATATTTAGCTGTATTAAGAAGGTTTGTATGTTGATAATACATTTAGAAATTTTAAGAAATTTCTCAAGCAACTGAAATAAATCAAAAACAGTATTTTATGAATGTCAACAAGTCAAATAGGGATCTCCACTCTTTTTGTTTCACTGGACAAAGAAAATGAGTAAGTAAGAGCAATTCTTTCAAACTTAAATGGTTCATTTTCAATTATACTAAACTTTTTGTCTCACAGAATTTTCATGTTAGTTAGGTCCCTGAATGGAACAAATTATATACATATATGTATATAGTTTGTTCCATTCAGGGACCTAGCTAACGTGCAAATTATTTGATACTTCAATAAATAATGATCAAATTATAACAGTAAACTTATAATCCTGTTATATTTTAAATATTAAAATTTATTGTTGTAAATTACAAAGAAGACACAACAACACATTAGTTTAGTTCTGGCAGATAGTACAACAATTTTTGGTTATAAACTCTTTCCATACAGTGTTGGTCGAGGCAACTGACCTTGTAACCACAAAGTAACCATCAGACTTTCCATAATATAACTTTCAATATGTTTTATATATCTTCATAAAATTTGGGAAGCTTTCAATGAACATTACATGTTTTTTGTACACAAAAAATTAAGTATTTTTACTAGAAATTTGTCTATGAACATATGAAGTCAGAGTTTTGACTGCTCAGAGTGCAAAGTGATTTTCACATTAAGAATAAAAAACTTTACTTCATATGAAAATGTTTTCAAATTTCCTATGTCTAACCTCCTAAATAAATATTAAACTTTTTTAGTAAATCTTCATATTTGGTCTTTTATTTTCTCAACCCTAATTCCATACAAACTCACTCGAGTTGACTGACCTTATAACCACCATATAAAAATACAAAATAAATCTAAATTACCCTTTTCTTCTTTCTAAAAGGACTGCAGATTGTAACATGAAACTACAATTGTTTATCCTAAATAGCTTAAAGCTCATAACAGCCTACATCTGTTTATACCTTATTTTATTGTTTTATGCCCTTTGAACAATGTCTAACTAATAATCCTGCCACACAAGTCCTAAATTTCTTGACAAATGTGTGGTTCATGTAACTGTACTGAATGACGTAATTCATCAGCACACACTGTGAAGATTTTTTTTTCATTATCCTACCTAAACTAATCTTACCTAACCTAATAAGTTTCTAATTTTTCCATTTTAGTTACTTTTTAAATAATAAATAAAGAATATACATGAAAAACAAATACAGTAATTACCTTTGACCTCTTGTATTTCTGCTGTCAGTTCCAAGGAAATTTAGGCCTACTTTTTTGTTTTATAGTGATGGTACTAGTACATTAAATAATTTTTGTTTACTTAAATAATGCACCTACAAACACAGAATAATAAAATAACATGCACAAAGCAAACAATGTTTAATAACTATTATAATTTAACTGGCTTTATAACTAAGACAAGAGGGGCTTAAATTAATTCTCTGAACACCATAAAATAAACTTTCAAACTGAAAATGAAATTGACAATATTCTGTACTGAAAACAAAGTAGCATTATATGTCATTTGATAAGATTAAAACTTTGCCTTTCTATTGGTTATAAATGATATTGTATAAAATGTCAGAGAGAATTATTGGTAATTTGTGAAAGATAGGATGTGGCAAGTGGGTCTGATTTTCTAGTTTATGACTCCATAAACAAATAGGATTGAAGACTTTAAAAAATGCACTCTGCCTTAGTAATATCTATACTTTAATGAGTAATTTATATTTTATTATAATGTATATGATGGTAGATATTTAAATAGCCTGGTAGAAAACATAATTTCATACATTTTCTTCAGTTGGCTATAATATGTAAAAGAATCATGATAATGACAGCAATTATTTTAACACCAATTAATTACAAGTACAATTACTGTTACACAAGCTTCAAAATGTTTAACTCTCTCAACACAGGCTCAGTCAATTTGACCAACCGAATGACCTCTTTGTACTCGTTCAAAGTTTTATAGATTTGCTACTACTAACTATTAACACAGTGTGTATATCTTCAAGAAATTTGACATTTTTCAGTAAACATTAAAAGTCTTTCATACAAATAATCATATTTTTAGTGAAGTATTTTTTAAGAAACTAAAAAAAAAAAAGAGATTTGTCCTTGAATATATCAAGTATTTGTTTTGAATAGTCTATGTACAAAGTGATTCTCATGTTAAAATTAAAAATACTTTTCTTCATCTCAAAAATTTCAAGTTTCATTTGTGTAATCTCTAAAACCTCCTTAACTCTCTCAATATGAACTTGGTCAATTTGACTGACCATGTGACATATCTGTACTTGTTTAAAGTCTTTATAGATTTAATACTTCTAACTTTCAATATAGTTTGTATATCTTCACAAAATTTGGCAGTCTTTCGGTTAATATAATAAGTCTTTCAGATACAAAAACTCATATTTTTTAGTGAAGAATTTTTAATAAAATAACATAAAGATTTGTCCAAGAATATATTGAGTATTTGTTTTGAATAGTCCGTGTGCAACGTGATTTTCATGTTAAAATTAAAAATACTTTTCCTCATTTAAAAAATCTCAAATTTCCTTTGTGTAATCCCTAAAACCTTCTAAATGCATTTCAAACGTGTTTTTTTTTCAGTAAAACTTTATGGTTTATCTGTTATTTTCTCTACCCTATCTCAAAATGGAATTGGTCAATTCAACCGACTTCATAACCACCAAAAAAAAAAAAGAAGATAGAAATCTAAATTACCCTTTTTTCTTTCTAGAATGACTTTAAATTGTAACATGAAAGTACATTCGTTTATCCTACGTAGCTCTAAGTTCGTACCAGTATATATCTATTTATAATTAAGTTTTATTGCCCTTTGAACCATGTCTAACTACTATCGGCACCATTTTAACTTGTAAATCTCTCGGGGAACATGCAGCTCAGGTTAAGCTAATGAATTACATTACCCATGAGCTGCTTGCACATGTGCTTCGTGAAACATTTTTATTATATTATTATTTATTTTACCTAATGTAATCTTAACTAATCTAAAAGGATCCCTATTTTTAGATTTTAGTTACTTTTACAATAATAAATAAAGAATAAATATGAAAAACAAGAAATAAAGTACTTACCTAATCTTTTTTTCTTTGTCTGTTGGGTTTCGAAGGGAGGTTAACCCTTCGTATTTTTTATTATTATAGCTAGTAATAGTCACTTAATT
>NW_013669174.1:68342-82774 GCF_000517525.1 Limulus polyphemus
GGGTTTCGAAGAGAGTTAACCCTAATTTTTTAAACTAATGACAGTAATGCATTTAATAATTTTTATTTTATTAAATAATACACCAAAGAATATAGACTAATAACATGCAAAAAGTAGACAAATTCACTTAACTCTCAAAATATTTCTGGCTTTCTAACTATGCGACAAGAGTCATTACAAATTCATCCAACATGTAAAAGATATGCATTTTCCAGGGGCTTTTAATATTTGTTCTATGTTATTTATGCTAAGTGTTTCATACACTGTTCATACAGCAAAAATGAAAAAAAAAGTTAAATAAATAAAGGTAGAAATGTTAAATTGTTAAGTGTTTATTAATACTTATAGTTAAGTAATATCTTTATTGAATAAAAATACTTCTTTTCATCACATGTTTTTCATATCTCATTTGCATAAGCTTTAGAAACAAATATCAAATATTTTTTGTTGATAAAACTTTATATTTTATTTTCTCAACTCTAACACTATCTGTGGTGAAATCACCAATATACAATGAAATGGAAAGTTGAAAAAATATGAAATAAAATCAGCAATATCTATTTTTTTTCTAGAATGACAACAGATTGTTAACAAACAATTATTTATCCTAACAGCCTCAGCTTGTAGCCTTTTCACATCTACATTCTTTCAATTTCCTGTTTTTACCACTATACTTTGGACTCTATCAGTCACACAATACACATACCAATAGACAGATCTTGTGAAATTTTATTTAAGTTTTATCTGACGTAGGAAGTTTCTAATTTTGTTACATTTTATTTACTTTTGTTAAAAAAAAACATACAACAATAAATAAAAAATATGCATAAAAAATTTAGCACTTACTTCACTGACCAATTGTACTCGGGGTGCTGTGCTCATGTAACATCAATTGTTTCTCATTATATTGGTTGTCCAAAAAATATTTCCTTCAAATATGAATTTCAGAATGTAAAAAAAATAGACCAGTTAATAACTAAGCTATAAATAGCTGCTCGGAGCAATGGTTTCACTCAACACACACGTCAAGCTTTTCTTGTGAATTAGTTTTTAAAATCAAAATTAAACAAATGAACTTAATCTGTACATTTGAATATGTTTTTTCTATAGGTTAACATGTACATCAGGCAAGTATATGCAAGTAAATAATTAGCTTGATATGCATGAAAAGATGGATGGAACTTCTCTGGTGGGTTTTACAAATTTATTGATATCTAAGCAAATCAGAATCGTAGGAGATTTCAATTTTGCATTCTACTTTGTCAATATTTTTCTAGATGTGTTTCTAGATGGTTAAGCATTATAGAAGCTGTAAGTGGGAGAAATCAGAGTGCATATGACATAACAGTGAAGACTGAGAATTTTTTTAATATTTCCCTTTGTAATTAAGGCTTAGATAATATTAAATTTTGAATTATATCAAATTTATTGATATACTTTGACATCAAAGTTGTTTAATTAAATCTTGAATGTAACTCTATAAAAATATCTTGACAAGTGCACTTTGACCCACCCATATGCATAGGGTTTAGGGAATAGTTTACAGTCAGTGAAATAGTGCTAAATTTTATAGTGCCAAAGCGTTTCAAAAAATTGTCAGACGTGACATTACAATCAGAGTAAAGATCTCACATTTAAAACCTAATTTCCATTTCTGTGAGTCCATATTAAATAAAGGAAATATGTGTGGTGCTAATTATTTGTAACTACTTAAATTAGCACTAAATTAAATATACACATATTACCAAGAGAAAAAATGCAAGTCAACTTCCCATAAATTAAGATGGGGGAAGGGAATATAACTCAGTACCATATAAAAATCACTAATATTAAAACAAGTTTTATAAACACATCTTGTAAATTTACTGTATTAGTAACACTTATGTTTTAAACACACTGTATAATAGTAAAATGTCTTTTATCAAGTGTTTTAATACCACATTATTGTCTGAATAACCATGTCATGTATGACAAAACTTCCCCATCTTAATGCTCTGACACTTGTTCTTCAGCTGGATCAGACAAATGGTGCTTGATGCCTGGTTTAGAGGGAGCGTGACCTGAGTCATGTGAGAGAGCTCTACCAATGACAAAGGAGATTACAAACAGCAAAAGTGTTCTCTAACACTGAGAGTTTGGTAAGGAAAGATCATTTGAATGTAAACCGAATAATCTATTTTTGTATACATACCTTTAGTTTTTAAAGTGTCAGGGGTCAGTCCCAATTTCAAGTTAACAATAAGATACTACGAAAATTATATCTGAACCATTAGTTGTCTGATAAAAAAGGCAACTTCTTAAAGGAAAATGGTTTGCTTTTCTCAGTACTTGAAAAAAAAAAGTTATCATAGTTCACCTATAATATACATATACTTAAAAGCATTTATAAGAAAACTATACCTCACTGCCCTTGGAATGGTTTGTTAAACCTGGACTAGGAGATGGTGATCCGGAGTTCGTTGAAGTGGGAGTAGTAGAGAGAGCTGTAGAGTTTTCATCATCTCCTACAGTTAAAAAAAAAAAAAGTCCTAGAAATGTTATACCTGAGTGTTTTAGTTTTCTTTTGTTTTCCTTCACACATTTTATGAAATATGCTTTTGAGTATATAATCAGAATATTCTAGAAATATACTAAGTCCCTTATTTAAATAGAAATTATGTAAACAAGCAAACAAACAAATAAAAGCTAATTCTTTTTATAAACATCAAATCTTGTTTAATGTAAGGTATTAAATTTAACTATCAAAGCATATTCAGTAGCAGTTCAACATAAAATTTTATGTTAGAATAAGACAAAAAATTATGCATTTTCTAAGGGGGGGTATAAGTGGAGGGAATTTTCAACTAGGAATAAATAATTCTGTCTTACCTTTTATATCTTTAAATTAACAATTTTAATCCAAAATCTTTCAGGGATAATCTTAATAGTTATTATTTTCTTATACTGAAAATATATTTCTGATAGGTACTTACCTCCTCTCACATGTATAGCTATTCTCATTCAGTGCTGCCCTTTATATGCAAATTTTTTTTGCATGACACAACCTTGAACTCCCACGTACCCCATGATCAATGTGGTTCAACTGCATCTCGCATGTAAATCATCATGTGACAACTCTCCACCAACAGGAGCGCGACACACCCTCTTGACACATGTGACTCCCTCTATTCGATTCTACCAAACTATCACTTCGAGAGGAAAAATGGGAAGTGTGTGTGAAGGTTAGCATCTGTTGGAAATAAATTTTCTGTATAGGAAAATAATAACTTTCGATACTGTACAGATGGAAGGACCAATGCAATGGATAGAAATAAGTATCCTTTGAAAGCATCCAAAGAACACCCATAAAATGTGATCCCTTTTGGGAGAAGAACACACGTGGGAGATTGCACAACTTCTAAAGCAAATATATTGTGAGGAAAAAACTTATTAGCAATGTTGTGGAACATCCCATCTCAACAGAGTGCTTTATTGCCCATAGGTATACTGTTTTTTATTATTTCATTTTGGCTATACAGTGCCACTGAGTGGGATTCAAATCCTAAATAGGACATGCCCCTGGAGGAAAAAATATACATAGAAAAGTTTGAAGGGTTGCAACAGGTGGAAGGCAGTACCCTGATGAGGAAGAAACAGGTACCCAATGAAGATAGCAGGAGATGAACATACAAGGAGTAGGCCACGTGCTACAAGGTGAAAATCACCCAGAACATGACATACAAGGAGATTTATCCTCCTCGTATGGACCCAATAAAGGAGGTCCAATGTTCAACCAAAAAGGGAAAAGAATGGGCACCCCAAGAGTGATTAAATAGGCCACAATGGTGCAATTATCAGTATGGGGCATGATGTGTTGGTACTGTACCAGTGGAAGAAAATGAACAAAAGCACGTCACATTGCCATTAGCTCCAAAATGTTGAAATGGTAAGACATAACGATCTGAGACCATTGCCCAGAAGCTTCTTGTTGATGGACCAACACTCCCCAACCTTGGAGAGAAGCATCTGTGATTCGATGAAAATCCAGACAAGGTGGAGGAAGCAGTACTCCATTCGTTGTCTTGTCCTTGTTCAAACACCAATGTAGATAGGCTGTAAGGGAAGGAGGAAGGGTAAGTGGGGAGTCCAATGGATCCCAAGCAAGATTCCATGGGCTGTGCAGAGACCTTTGAAGAGAAAATAAACATATCAGACCCAAAAAAATAAGAGTTTCCATAGAAGCCCAAGTCCTCAAAAGTGACAGAACCTTTTGTGCAAAAACCAAGGAAGTAGTAAATGCATGGACAACTCAAAACACCGTCAAATGGAGGAGAAGTGGAAAAGAATGGGCCCGAATGAGAGCGTGTGGAAAAATACACCTAAGTAGTTAAGATATTGGGTAGGCAAAAGGAAACATCACTAATCTTAGGATCCAACCAACACAAACTACTACTGTCAGCAGCAGATGTGTGTGTTAAGAAGACTCCAGTGCGGAGTGAGCTAACAAGAGCTAATTGTCCATGTAATGGTGTAAATACAACCCTAGAGCATGCAGAAGTTGGGCAACAGCTGTAACCACCCAATAAAATACATACAATGCTGAAGCAAGCCCAAAAGACCAGGCACAAAACTGATACACAACCCTGTAGTAGGCAAACCTAAGATAGCATCTGGACTGAAATATGAATATGGAGATAGTCATTTGAGATATCTGCCTTATTCATCTATAGTCCTGGAGATAAAACACATCCTTGAATGTGATAAAGGATTCCATGGAAGATCAGGAAAGAACCAGAAAGTGGTTGAGACAGGACAGATGGATCACAGGACAAAAAACCTGGAGAAGGTTGACTGAAAGGCTTGATAAAAGGGTCAGCACAACCTTGGATAGACTCATACAGGCAGCTGTATTCCGAATTAATGAGAAGGAAATCAGTACAGGAGACAAAGGTGGAGGGGACAGGAAAAGTATGAAAAATCCTTCTGACAAAACTTGGATCACCTGAGAACTGGTAGTGAATAACCACCACAGGGGAATAAAATCAGCCAAATGTACCCCCATCAAACTGGAAAACACCTGAAAGTCACTGAAACTGCTGGCAACAATGAACCCAACTTTGAGACACATGGCAAAATTTTGACCCCTAGTGGTAATATCAAGTAAAGGACAAGAAACAGTTATATGAGAGGTTATGGTATTATAATGAGAAAAACGAGTAACCAAAAGACTAAGTGATCGAATGTTGACTCGCAGAGTCCACACGTAATTCCAATGATTCTGGAAAATCTCCAAAAACAAACAGATGGAGAAAAAGAGCCATCCAGAAGTCATGAGATAAGAGGAACATAGATGAACCTGTGAAAAGACATTACACTTCCTAATACGATCCCAACAGCAACAAAACCACATGTGAATGGATGGGGCCAAAGAGGACAATAGTACCAAGTAGGAGGATGGAGAGAAAAATGTATCCCTTGAAAAACCCTCAGGGGATTGGTGGAATGCCTCTGAAAGGAGGTGTATGTTGGACAAGTACTGCAGAAGAGCTATAAAGGTTAGACAAAGATGGGAAAATGGATGTCAGAGAAATAGACAGGATTATCAGGGACAGCCTTTCACATTGGTAAAAGTGACTCCAACTGTTGGAAGTTGAGAAAGGGTGGATCAGCTTGTTGATAAGCCAAAGCATAAAGATCAGAAGTCCACAGCAGACAAGGCATGATAAAACTAGTCCTCAACTGAGAAACCAAATGCTCTGCATGAACCCAGATGTCAGAGGAAGGAGGGAAATCAAGAGATTCTAATGATGGGTGTCATGTAAAAAAAAAAGAAGGAACAGTATCATATGAAAATGGAACACATATGAGAAAGCATATTCAAAAATGCAGAGTTAGGCCTAATAGATCTTGTAGGAGATGCATAGGAAGACACTGCATAGTTAGGAGGAAAACTGTCAATATCCTCCTCCTCATGAATATGTTCAGACAATGCAGGAGAAACCCCAAGATAGTCAGGAGAAAAAGAATGCCTCATATAACAATCAATCTCCTAACAAATGACAACCAAAAAATCCTCAGTCGAGATCCCCAGACCTGAAGCTAGTTATGGAACTCGAAGTAGTGGTAATAATACCAGGAGTTATAAAACACAAAATTCAGAATTCATCTTAAACCATGAAGAACTTGAAAAATTAAAAAAAAACAATAAAAAAGGCAAGTTATACTACAAAAGAACAAAATAAATGTAGCAAATGAATAAAACAAGTAAATCACTACTTTTCAAAAAAAAAAATTAATTAAACATATATAAACAATTGAGAAACATCTACATTCAATCACTCCTAACAAGAAGTGGTAGTTCAGTAGGATCAAATAGGAGTCACATGCATCAGAAGGGTGTGTCTCACCCCTTTTGGTGGAGGGCTGTTGCACAATGATTCACATGTGAGATGTAGTTAAATAGAGGGTAGCAATAAACAAGAGAGATTAATAGCTATACATGTGAGAGGAGGTAAAGTACCATATTGGAAATCACTGCCACACCATAAAGTTTTTCTCTTTGTACTGTGGCAGCACACTATTCATATTATGCAATGTTAATCAACAAAACTGCACTGTTAAGTGTAAATGTTAGTTTGATTGCTAAATTATATAACATAGTTAGTAGTGAAATGAAGAAGCAAAAATATTAACCCTATCTGCCCGGGCATCATTTATTGCTCATGTCAAAATCTAATTAAATTACTTTTTGTTTATGTCATACCAATTGGTATAGTGTTAAATAGTAACTAATAATCCATATTTTAATAGTATACAAGTTTTAAGTTCTTAATTTTATAAGGCAATATTTTTAAAAATCCTGAATTTCCCCTAGTGTGAGAAATGTGACATATTTTCTGTAGGCATCCCTTCTCAAACTTATTTACCACCCTTCCAGGAAGTACGAAATTTAATGTAAATTACTTATTATAATGTTTTCATCACTCAGACAAAGCATAATTTTTATAGACTTCAATCTTATTTAGTTACAGAGCCATCAAATAGAAAACCAGACCCCTCTTGCCATACCCACCTGTCACATCCTCTCTTTCAGGATTTGTTAAGGTTTTCGTCTATCAAATGATGTATTACATTGCTTTCTGAACAGAGAATTGTCATCTTCTCTTTTAGTACAAGCTTCATTCCCACAGGAAAGATGATGACTAGCTTGGATGAATTTGTAACAGATCTTTTCGCATAGTCAGAAAGCCGAAAAAATTGTGATAGTTAGGGGAAATCATCTGCTTTTTGCATGTTATTATTTGGTGTTGTTTAGTGTATTATTTAATTAAATAAAAATCATTTAATGCATTACTACCATTAGTATAAAAAAAGTAGGGTTAAGTGTCATCGACAGCAAAAAAAAAAAAGACAATGACCCAGATAAGTACTTCATTTGTTTTTCATGTTTATTCTTTATTTATTATTATAAAAGTAACTAAAATGTAAAAATAGGGATCTCTTTAGGTTGGTTAACGTTAGATCAGGTGAAATGAATGATAATATAATGAAAAAGTTTCACGAGACACACATGCGAGCAGCTCAGAGTAGCTCATGGATAATGTAATTCAATAGCGTAACGAGAGCTCCACATTCCCCAAGTGATTCAAAGGGCAATAAAACAATAAAATTTAAGTCTAAATAGATGTATACTGCTATGAGTTTAAAACTACTTAGGATGAACTAATAATAATTTCATGTTACAATTTGAAGCCATTCTAGAAAGAAAAAAAGGCTAATTTACATTTTTTTTTGGTGGTTACGAGGTCGGTCAATTTGACCAACCGCATATAGAGTTAAGGTAAACAAAATAACAGAAAAATATAAAGTTTTACTGAAAACAAACATTTGAAATGTGTTAAGGATGTTATTGAGATGAAGAAAAGTATGTTTAATCTTAACATGAAAATTACTTTGCATGCAGACTATAAAACAAAACAATATATTAATGGATAAATCTCTTTTTAGTTTATCAAAAATATTTCACTAAAAATATGGTTTTTTGAAATACTTATAATGTTCACTGAAAGTTTGCCAAATTTTGTGAAGATATACATACTATATTAAAAGTTAGTAGTAACAAAATTGTAAAGACTTTAAATAAGTACAAAGAGGTCATATTGAGAGAGTTAACCTGTATTTAGTCTAAAGTTATAACAAGAGGTGTTTTTGTAAACTTATTTTATCCCATACCTTCCCAATTTTCTTTTATCTCAAAGAAATATCTACCAACATTATATTATCAACAGTGGGTGTTTTGATATGATTAGGGAATTATTTTTAATAGTTTCATCAAGTATTAATAATATGACTCAATTTTAAAAGATCAATTGTGTAATCAATCCAGACATTATATGTATACAACTCAATCCTACCTTTGTTACAAAACAGCACAAAAATTATATCAAAATGTTATATGAAGCATACATATAATGAAGTTAATTAATGTATAATTAACTTTTTATGGATTTTCTCTTCAACATGCACAGGTTTTATACCAAAATACTTAGAAGCCCTTAGAATGAAATACTTGCAAAATAGTCAAACCATCACAAACAGTACCTTGTATAATTTGGTTAATATCTACGTAAGTTTAGCTGAACAAGAAAACTAATTAGATTTTGAAGCATTTTTAAATGACTGCCATATTGTACCTGAGTATTTAAATCAATGGAGTTTGTTTTAGAAACAGTATTAAAATCTCTTCACTGTGCCACTGCCAAGCCACTTTAGCAGGTTATTTCTTAACACAGCACATGTTCTCTAAGTCAGCAGCATTCAGCAGCCAATAGTGGAACATGAACTTAACAAAAGGTTAATTTTGAGACGATCCCTAACCTAAGTAGTATTGTGAAGTGGTTGTATGAAGAACTGACTATTTATATCAGTCACCCACATAAAAATTATTAAAGAAAAATTAAATTATTCTTACCAAACGTAGATGTAATACTGTAAGTTCTAATAAATGTTATAAATATCTGAAGAGATGACCAATCTAGATTTTAAAAGCTTATTAAAATGTTGTATTGCAATAATTTTGATGATACTAAACAAACAAAGAAGGCAAAGATTAGATACACTCCAAATGTTTGTTCAAGTTGATCTATTAGAGGTTAAAACTGCTAAGTTACATTCTCATAAAAAACGTAACAGAATACAGAATACATACGTTTAGCAAGATACTCCTGAATACCTTCTAGATTCAGATCAGAGTAGAGGAATTCATTTTCTTCAAAATCTGGTTCTTGACAACATTCAATGTAATATTCTACATCATCCTTGATCTTCTTGACTTGATCAACATCAATAGTGCTGTTGTCAAGCATTCTCATGAGAGTTTCCAGCTGCTTGATATGGTATCGATGTTTCTCTATATGATCTTTCAGCTCATCTAGTCTGTCCTGTTTCTGAAAAATTCCTCTTGTAGTATATTTTGAACAAATGTTGTTGTTTTTTATTAAGGGTAAACAAACCAAAAAATAGGAGAAAAAATGCAATCAAAGCATTGTCCTAAGAATAATAGTTATATTATTAATTAATTAATTTACTGGAGAGAAAAATATACCATAATTGCTAAAAAATAAACAATAAGAACAGACAGCCAAGGAGAAGCTGAATGTAACTAAGATCTGTTTTCTCTAGGCTTGAAAAATTACTTCAAAGTTAAGGAAAGAAAACAAACTTTATAATCAAATTATACATATATAGCTTATTGTTTACATATTTTAAATTTCTTCCACATGTAGACAGATTAATCATATAAAAATATCTGTTGATGGAACTAATGCTGTGCTGAGTTTAAGTCAAGAATTATCTTTCAAACTGTTTAAGGTCCTTCAAAATAATGAATTTTTATTAATAATACAAAATTAATTCCTTTAACTGAATTAGTTATATACAGAGTTTTCAACACTTTGAAACTAGCTTCAAGCATGTGCATTTACTGAATGAGCTTCCAATTCATAAAACCTATACACTATATATGAATGGCATCCTGTACTTCCTGAAAGCACCAACTTTAATTTTGATACAAACACATTATTTAATATTCTGAACACAAGATATTGAATTTAAACATTTAACTTGATGAAAGAAAGTTTCTGACAAATTCTGACTAAATTCAATGATTTGTATTTTACCTATTATTTAAATTTTAAATTGTTATAATTATAAACATTTCATTATAAGTAAAGCTTTAATGTTAAAAACTCACTTTTTAATAAACAACAGTCTATTGTACATGATTCTAAAAATGAGACTGTTTCCAGTCTCAAAAATACAATAAAATATCAAATAACTTATTGTACAGGCTCAAAGAAAAATCCAGACATGTTTCAAAGTATTTACTGCATCATCTTCAGAATTGCACATTTATTTATACCCTTACAAAAAAATCACTACAATACAATTTAGACATCAAAGAATTTCACACCATATGCTGACAATATTTCCTTCAGGTCCATCATACTTACTCAAAATTTTAAACTTACATTTTAATATTTGATAATTTCAATAGTTTCACATATATTCATATTAATAACATTTTAGGTTGTGCTAAAATAAGTTTTTACCCATTGAATTTGTGTTTAGTTTCATTAAAATGTTCTGCTATTGGTGAAATAGTACTATTATTGTTTTTAACATTTATTTTGTGTTCATTAATTCTGTATTTTAAATTTCTTTTAGTTTATCCTATATGAACTTTTTCACATTCACATGATATTTTATATACACCAAATTTTTTCCATTAAATCAATTTTTTATCTTTAGTTATATTAAGAATTTAGGTAATTGGTTTACCTGAAGTTAAAAAAATGCTTTCAATAACTAGCATTTTGATGAGGTGCAAAGAAATAGATAACACCAAAGTTCATAAGATTGGACTGCAATATAAGAAACAAGAAAGTGGAATATCAACTAAAGAAAACTGAAGAGAAGATACTGAATATTGTGATTCGACAAAAAAGAAGTTTCATAGCCAAGAAGGGGGGGAAAAAAAGAGTATATTTATTGCAATTATCTCTATCTAAAGAAATGAAGAAAGATTGGACGGAGTGAGAAAGGAAGTCATGGATAACTACACAAAAAAATATTGCTAGATGTAAAATTACATTAGACAAAAAATTGAAAACTTTTTTAGACCAGAAAAAAAAGAAGTAAATGAAGAACATTATAAACTAAATCCATTATCAGAGAAGAATAATATCTTTTTAAATAACCCTAAAGTCATAAATAAATCAGATTTAATACTAAATGATAAACAGCTAGATGTTTTAAACAGAGGTTTAAATTTCCCATGTGGTCCAAAAAAAGTTATAAAGAAGACATCATAACTGAAATTGAAACTTGCGTAAAAAAATTAAATGTTGAAAAGTGCATATTGTTAGAAGAGAATGTTGTACTTTATTAAATAATTTTAAACCCATAAATAATAACAAAAAGGATTTTGAGGTTTTGAAGAGTTTAAAGGAACAAGATGTGGTTATTTGCAAGGCTGATAAAGGGGAACAAGAAATGTTGAAAGGTATGTACGAGAACATAAAGGTTAATCCTATAAATATACTTCACGCAAGGGTTCAAGAAAAAGTTCAAACTGCATAACTTTAACACCTTATGAAAAGCAAAGTTTAAATCCAAGTAACTTTATTTTACTTAGATTATATGCTTTGCCTAAGGTTCATAAGATTGAGCATAATTTTAGACCTATTGTATCTAATATTAAGATTTTAGCTTATAACGTAGCAAAGTTCATATAAACATTTTTTTATTTTTAAGGAATAAAAATAAATACATAGTAAAGAATTCATTTGAATTTGTGGAAAGAATTGAGCATATAACTTAAGACATATTGGTGTCTTTTTATGTTGTGTCAATGTTCATCAAAGTAACTGTGAAAAAAAGCTATTGCATGTTTTAAGAAAAAAAAATAATAATTTGGTTTTAGAAATAACAGATATGATTAACCTGGCAGAACCATGTGTTGAAAACGCATTTTTTCAAATTAATAGCAAGGTTTATAAACAGGTTTAGTTGGGTTCTCTTATATCTCCATTATTGTGTGACTTATTTATGGAGAACTTTGAAACTGAAGCTTTAGATGAAATAGATAAAAAAAAAACTGGTTTGGTTGAGGTATTATAAATGTTACATTTCTGGTATGGCAGCATGGACAAAGAGGAATTGGTTTATTTTGCTAATTACCTTAACTCTATCAGCACAGGCTACTGACCTTGTAACCATTTTGTGCTCGTTATAGTTTTCATGCTATAACTTTAAATTAGTAAGTAAATGTTAACGACATTTGGTAGATTATCAGTAAACATGACAATGCTTTCATATGCAAAATATAAATTTTTTATATTAAATCTTAAGGTTTATAACGCAATGTTTTTCTCATGTCTTTCTTTCTTTTCGAATGTTGCCTATCTATCATGCAAAGTAATATTCATTTTAAGATTAAAAATACTTTTATAAATCAGAAAATTTTGAAATTTCACATGCGAAATCTTTATAATATCCAAATAGTTATCAAATGTTTCTTAACAAAAAAACTTTATATTTTATCTTTATTTTCAGTAATTAATCTCTGTAAGGGTCCAGTAGATTTGACCGATCTCGCAACCACCATAAAAAATTAGTAAATAAATACAACTTATACCTCTTTCATTCTAGAATGAACACAAATTATAACACAAAAACATATATGTTTAGACTAAATAGCTTAAATCTCATATACATTTATATATATTTATTATTTTTATGATATTGACCTTTCAGCTGTGTCTGGCTAACATTACAGAAGTTACAATGAGGCGGCTTACGTTCACTCATGTTACCGTATCAAACAACATACAACTGACCTTTGGTCTGTGCAAAGTAACATGTCTTGGCTGTGGTTTAGTAGACTAGTATTTTGTAAAATACAGTCACAGATTATTGCCTTTTTTAAATATGTTCTTAAACTTATTTTTCTAAAAACACAGAACAGTAACTAAAGAAGTAAAGCAAACAACTATCTCTTCTAGTTACGACCTTTGTACTTGGTTGCTGCTTCACGTAGGTTACTAAGCCAAAAAAAGGCACGTGAAGGATATGAAACAAAATATTTTTTTTAGGTTTTATATATACATTTGGATTATTAATGTAGTAATTTATGATTTTTTAGTAATTCTATGGAAAATACATCTTAGTTACTAAGCTTGATAAATTATAGTGGAAATCTAAAAAATATGAAATTTCGAGCAGACGATAGACACACCCTACCTGGTTGAAATATTGGCTCAAAAAAAAGATTGGTGCCAAGCTTGTTAAAATGGCTGAGAAAGCCACTAGGAGGACATTTTGAGCTTCCGGTTGGTTATTCATGACATGTATAGAATTAAGTGTTTATAAGGTAGCATTTCCAAAAATGGAAAGAGGTGGGCAGGGTACCACTGTTTGATTCATTACATGATCAATATCTCGCCAAACAGAAAAGATAAGAGGTACTTATTTTATATTCTAGCTTGTCAATATCGGTAATTTGAGTTCCTGATTCTTACAAAATAATAGACATGGTATTTTGACATCACAAACATCTAATTTGAACCAGTGCTGCATTCAACATACCACATGACACACAAAAATCAAAGTTTAACTGTGTGTTTTTAATATTTACTTTTACATTAAGAAATTGAATAATGTATAATACTAAAATTTGAATTATAATCTACAGTTTGATACCAAACTTATTGACATAAATTCATGAAATAGTAATTCAGTAAAATATTGAATGCGAATAAACAAATGCAATGACATGGCCTTTCACCCATGACCCGTCTCGAAAGGGTTAAATAATTCTTTTATTTTTATTAAAGTCTGTACAGGCTGGTTCTATTACTTTACAGCACAATTAACAAGACAAATTCTTCTTCTTTACTCTGTTATTACAATACAGTCTATGATAAGTTCACTTTAAAAATTCACCACTATTTGTTCTTTATGGCTAAACTCGCAATTGCACATTCTAGATATATCTATATCGAACTATATTCTTGATGCATATTTACACCCTCAACTGAGGTCTAGAACATTACACACACTACTAGATATTATGATGCGATAATACTCAATCAAGACAAGAAAAACTCGGAAGGTTCTATTAACATGACGCAATAATATAATGGTCACCAGTTCATAACTATTGAACTACACAATTTATGTGTCATAAAAAATTTCTTAAACAAACCCATAATAAAGTATCATTTCTAAAAATACTAAATTTAACACTTGCACCATATAAACTGAAACAGTTCTGTGTATCTAACAAAATGTAGTATGGAAGTTTTCCTCAGATACAGTAATCTTATTAGCAATACATATATTAAAAATTATTCAGTTTTAGTGTTGTTTTTATTCTGATTTATGAGGATTTT
>NW_013669174.1:83659-101990 GCF_000517525.1 Limulus polyphemus
CATTGAAATATTGTTTCAAAAGAAATGGCACCAAATCCATTAAAATGGCTAAGAAAGCTACTAGGGGGCACTTTCTGACTTTCCAATTGGTTATTCATGTCATATATAGAAGTAAGTTTATATAAGGGAGCATTTACAAAAAATGTGTTTGACATATTACATGAACAATATCTTACCAAACTGAAAAGATAAGAGGCTCTTATTTTATATTCTAGCTTGTCAATATCAGTAATTTGAGTTTCTAATTTGTATGAAACTACAGACTTAGTATTTTGACTTCACAAACATCTAATTTGAACCAGTGCTGCATTCAACATACCACGTGACACACAAAATTAGATGTTTATCTGTATTTTTTAATATTTGCTTTTAAATTAAGAAATTGAGTAATATATGGTACTAAAATTGGAATTATAACCTATAGTTTGATACCAAACTTACTGAAATAAATTCATGAAATAGTAGTTCAATAAAATTTTGAATGTGAGTCAACGAATATGATGACATGGCCTTTCACCCGTGAACAGTCCCGAAAGGGTTAATAAAATTCACCATTCTAGCAGATTTTCTTATGAAGTTGAGATAAGTAGCTGTTTACCTTTTTCAAATGTTTTAGTGAGTAAAAATAAGGATAAATTGGAAACTGCTATTTATCGAAAACCTTTCTCTGTAATCATTCTGCCAAATCAAAAACCTTGTCACACTGAATCTCAATAAACTACTGTTTTTTGGTCTTATGTGGATAGGATACTAAAATTATGTTGTAAACAAGAATACAATAATAATGAGTTATTATTTTTAAGTACATAGCAGTAGAAAGACATTTTAATCCTATACTGTTGATAATAATGTTTGGTATTGTCATTTATACCTGGTTTATCTTGTCAAATAATGAAGCGATTTTGTAAATAAATAAATAGTTTTCTGATATATAAACTGATAAACATAGTTAGCCAGATTCTTAATATAACTAAAAATAAAATTGATTTAATGGAAAAATTTGGTATATATGAAATATCATGTGAATGTGAAAAAATTTATACAAGACAAACTAGGAGAAATTGAAAATACAAAATGAATGAAATGTTGATAACAATAATATTACTACAGTAGTCCTTGGTGGATGCAATGACTTCCCAATAATGACTTCCTTTTAAATACGATTTTTTTTCTGTGCACGGAACAATACATTGATCTGACCTCTCACGAACGACTTCCTGACAGATGTGACATACCACTGTGATTTTTGGGCAGAAAGTTGAATAACGACCTCTCTATAATGAACTTTCTTCATACCAATAATGTAATTTACAGAGACGCATGAATACAGCGTATATAGTATGGAACAAAGAGGTCACTTGACCAGATATTGCTTCACAGCTTAGCATATGTATGTTGGTACCCTGGGGTGTTCAAGTTAAACTCCTTGGTACATACATGTAGGTATGTTGGTTTAAAAACTTTCAGGTCCTGAAAGGTAACCAGGGGCAGTCAGAAACTGTTGTCTTCACTTTGCTCACATAATTAGGTTTATTCTTTAAGTGTATGTAGTAGATTTTGAGCTAGTGGCCTAAACATTAAGTAACTTGATTAGGATTTACTAGTGGGATTTACTTGCAATTTGTTGAGCAACAGACTCGACTAATTTGTGCATCAAACATGGCATAAAATGCCACAAGGCATCTGTGAAAGCTGCAAATGCCTCAATCTGAGAACATAATAAGAAGGTTTGAAATGTTGATATAGATACATGACGTGGACATTCATATAGACAAAAATTGTGACAAAAGCAACAAAATAAATGAAACATGGAAATTAGAGAATTTTTAGTCAACTCAAAATTGTTTTAATGCAACATATTACATTTTATGTAGTATTTGTATTCAGAGAGGATTATTTTATTAGTTACTGGGTAGAGTCTAGCAATAACTTAGTTTAGATATTTATTCTTACTTATTTATTTACTGGTTCTTTTAAATTCATGAAATGGTCCTTTTTTTAGAACTGGGATAAAAGGATCTGAGTTTTGAGGTGAAGTTTTGGTTTAGGGTGGGGCTGTTTTGTTCAATTAGATACATAGTTTCCCATGTTTGGTTCTTTGTTTAAAATTACAGTTTTGTATAGATAAACTGTGGATTTTTTGAGTTGCAATGGTGCTAAATATGGGATGTGTTTTTATTATGTTTGGTGAATCTGGTTTACAATTTTCTTCCAGTTTCTTTGATGTAGAATTCTAGACATTTATTGCACATTATTTTATAAATTGATACTAAAATCATGTGCTGAAAACTAAAAACTAAACGCTTCTTGATATAATAACTGCCAGACTTGAAAACATTCGAAGTGACTACATTAAATGTGCAAAACAAAGATGGATGATTTTTTATTAAATAAATTTTGTAATATTTATGTGTATGTAATAAAAATGTGACATATGGATGTTTACGGAATAAATGTGATTTACGAATAAATTATTTTACATAAAACACAAACAAAACAATTTTAAGTTCTCTTTATTGATTTATTTATCCATTATTATTATTATTATACAGTGTACCAACTTGCTATGTTATCCGACTACCTATACAGTATATAAACCACTATGCTCAACCCCTGGGAATAGCAACTGTCACAGCTTGAACTCGCTCGTTCATCATCTGGTTACTGATTCTTTGAATAAAGACTTCCTGTCAGATGTGACTTTTTTATCATGGCAGATAGATCGTTCGTATCTAAGAAGGACTACTGTATTTCACTATTAGCAGAATATATTAATGAAACTAACACACAATTCAATGTGAAAAAACTGTTATTTTCACACACCCTAAAAATGTTATCAATATGAATGTACATAAATCTATTGAGATAATCAAATATAAAAAAGTAAATTTAAAATATGGAATAAGTATGATGGACCTGATGAAAATGTTGTCAGCAGATGGTGTGATATTCTTTAATGTGTAAACTGTATTATGGTGATTTTTTGTAAGGGTATAAATAAATGTGGTTCTTACAATAGCACTTCTGAAGATGACACAGTAAACACTTTGAAACATGTTGAGTGTATGAGACTGTTTCCAGCCTATTCAGGGTTTTTTCTTTTGTCCTGTACAATAAGTTATTTGATATTTTATTGTACTTTTGAGACTGGGAACAATCTAATTTTTAGAATTGTGTACTATAAAATTGTTTATTAAAAAGTGAGTTTTTAACATTGAGCATTTACACAAGTGCCAATGAATTTTAAGTAAAGTTTTGTTAAAACTATTATAATCATATATATATAAGTTTATGTTAAATATTGTTTTACTATATATCTAGTAAACTTATTTAGTTTATTAGTGAGTGAAATCCTCATAAACCAGGGAGCATTCTCAATGTTTAAAAGCACAGTTCACAGCTGTTTAAAACTGATTATTAATAAAATTTATCTTAAGCATATTAAATATGTCTATGGTAATCACATACTGTGTAAAGGTATACATTACAGCTTGATAATTATATTATCTATTAGCAGCAATAACATCAGTGTCATAAAATACAATCAATTAACAAAAATTGCATTTAAATCAATTAATGTCACAAAAATAAGCAACTAATCAAAACCAGTTGTTCTAATTATTACTGTTTTTGGTTATTCCAACAATCGATCAATCAAAATTACAATTAAATCGAATGTCTCAAAAACAACTAATTAATCAAAATTGGGATTTTGGATTATTTACTGTTCTCCATTATTCCAACAATCTGAGTAATCGAAATATTGCCATTACATTTGATTATTGTTAAGTGCAAAGACATATAATTGACTACCTGTATTCTACCCACTATAGGTAATTCCACTTGTTAGTATCATAAGTATATTTTTTACTTTGATGACGATCACCATGTATTTTTTATTTTGCTTTGATGACATAATAATCAATTAGTTGAATATAATCAATAAATAAGTGCATCGATTGGAATATTCCACTAATCATCCAACTCTAACATATACAGTAAAAGTGAGAAGATTCAAAGCAAGACTATAAATAGTATGTGTTAATGTAAGAACTCCACAGACAAGGAGAAAACATTTATACATGATAAAGAGACAAGCAAAGGATTAAATAAAGTCATAATCCAAGTATCAAAAAGTTTACTAACTTAACATACCAACATCTGACTTACAACTTTGCTTATATACAGTTGTGAAGTCTACATAAGAAATGTGGTAAAATATGATTACATAATAGTTTTATTGGCATATGATATCTGAAGATCAAGCTAATATAAACTTTATATACTTTGAAAGCTTATCAAAATGTTGTGGTGCAATCATCTTGACCCCAGCCAGCCTGAAGAGCTCTTGCTTGAGGGAAATGCACGGATGAGACAAATATAGAGTGGTTGTAATACTATTATTAAACACCCTCTAATTCTAGGAAATCCCTAAGGAATTAAATGAAGAATGCAGTGTTTAAAAATGTAATAGGCCTAACACTAATGTCTTATCACAATTAACAAATATAATGATTCTTTGCCAACTTGTACAACTGTTAGTGTATCAAATGACTTATATAAATACTGTTCCAATTGCAGCTGTGTTTGTTGTATCACAGCCAACATAAAGAGCCCTGGATTGAGCAAAATGTGTTGTTGGCAATGGATATGATAAAAACAGTGTGATTGGAATACTACTGTTATACACTATTGTAATTCTTGAAAATCCCTACAAGACTAGATTAAGACTGTAGTGTTTAAAAATGAAACAGGCCTAATACTAATGTCTTGCAACAAATATGATTATAACTTTTGAATTATTTATTTTCCTGCTTTCTTTCTAATTTCAGTATTTGAATTTTTTTTCTCCCTCATAAACTTTTTATTTAGTTGTTGGTTCCTGTATCACTCTGCAGTTGTAACTTCCAAATACATAAAACTAAGCATAGTATACTAGTCTACTTAGTTTTAATTTATTTACTACTTTTTAAACCATATTTTTGGAAAATTACCAGTTTTTATAGTTGGTTTATGAATGGTATTTTTGGTATACAGATTCTGAAGTTGATTTGCTTTCTTATTAAAAAATGAAATCAAATACATACACTAATCATAATAACATTATTACTGTAACTGCATAGCTATAACACAGTCACAATAACACAAAAATGTCAACTTGCCATGGATGTACAAAAACATCACATCATCTAAGTTTTAATAACTTAGCTATTTTCAGCACATCTTAAATATGAAAGTTGTCTTACAAAAACATTGATAACAAAGTCTCCATACACAGCTCCATTATATGATAATATTTTGTTGACTTACTACAAGTTAAGATTAAAACTGAATACAAACAAGGACTAAAGGTGAACCAGCTTAGCCACACAGTTGCTGACCAATGATCCATACAGATTTTAAGAGATTTTTGATCTTGCTACTGAATACAACTGCTCATCATGTAAAACATTTGTATGCTAACATTACATGGAATTTTTCTAATTATTAAAAACACAAAATGAACACAGTATTACAAAATCTTATAATGATGTACATAAAACCTAGAACATCAACCTTAACATTAATATAAAAGACTGCCATGCTTCAAGTTATCATTTTCCTGTTAATTTGTTATTAACTATTATTTTTTAGAATTAACAGAACACCTGCAAGTCTAAGCAGACGGAAATGTATTTTGCATTCATATGTATTTTTGAGTTAACTTTTTAAATTATTCTTAAAAGTACACATTACTTGTTAACTGTTTTATTTAAATGTTTTGTGCAAATACTTGGTGGTTTTTGAGTATTGTTTTATGTTAAAAAGCATGTAAGAAGGTTTTAGGAATAAATTTCCTTTTTCTTTTACATCTGTCAATGGCCATAGTAAGACAATCAAAACAATGCTCTAGTAAAAATCATCTCATTTTATGTCAATGATAGTCTTGGTCATTTAAAAACATAATTTAACTTGACCATAGAAAATAAATATAATTTTTCCTTTTGTCTTAAATCATTTGCTACAACTAGTATGATAAACTTTAACTGAGATTTTATTGTTATTTCTAGTTTAGAGATATGATATGTTTATTTTTATAGTTTTTCGAATTCAAGCCTCTCCAAAAAAGAAAATTACATAACTATCCTCTTTGAATTGATTACAACATTGATATTTATATATATTTAAAAAGTTATTGTTAGGACAAAAAAGAAACGTCTCAGCACTATACTGCCTTTAACAATTTGATACTAGTTTTTCAATATAGTGCCGGACATGAAAGAAATACAGAAACAATTATAACAAATAATAACATCAAAGTACAGATCTCACCTCTTTATCACTTTTTTTCTTTTTGAAGCCAATCATTAGAGACTCACTTTCGCATTCAAACTGGTCAATTTGAATGTTTAAAGCTTCTATTGATGACTAAAAATAAACAAATATTGCTGTTAGACAAAACTTCTTATCAATAATAAATCAACAATTCTAACCTCCACACTTTAGAGCAGTTATCTCCAATTATCTTCCACAATGGGTCTCTTCACATGATCACCATAAAAATCAAAGGCTAAAGATATATCATTCCCCAAATACAGTTTTGCTTACATGTGCAATATCTAATCATAGTTACATCCAAGAATCAAGCTTTCAAGGCCTAATGTGGCCCATGAGCTATCTATTGTGGACCGCAGCCTTAGAACTTTAAGTTATAACCATAGTAAATTATTTTAATTTTAGCAGGCTAAGTTACAGGAAATTCATTATAAACATACGCTTAAAAACGTATATCTAAAAATTCTTAGGAAGCACGATTCTTTTTAAATGTAATTCTTATAAGAATAATAAATTAGCTTTCAATAGTCTTCTATGCTTAGTACTACTTTCAAATAAAAAAAAAGAAACTATGTATTACATAGACATTTAAAAAACAAAACCTCTGACCTTCTAAAATTTACTATGTAACAGATCAACTAATTTTTTTAATAAACAAATTTTACCAAAAATTTGTATTTCCAAAAATTGTTTCTTAATTTTTAATGAAGTTAAAACAGAAAATAAAATGTAAAAGGTACGTATATTTTTCACAGATAATCACTTTGTCATTTCATCCTAACTTGTATTTCAATAAGATAGTTAATTTTGAAATGTAAACAAATTTCATGTAAATGTGTCAAGTGCAAGTGTAGATGGTTTTGCAGTAATGTAATGGTACTGTTAAAAATTTTCACACATATGCAAAAGTTTCCATGATTATTTGAGATTTCTTTTGTCCTGGTGAAATAAATATACTAATAACAAAATTAGTTTTTCAACAGAGAATGTGTAATTCATACACCAAAGATGAAACTATTCATACGTTGTTATGTCTTATTTAATTAAAATATCGGTGTGTGTGCATGGGTATAGATTAAACAAAACAAAATTTTTTCCTAAATCAATGATGTAAAAGTTTATCGCACTTACAGATAACCAGTTAATGGCCTCATCTTTTTCTTTCTGAGCAGGATCAACTTTTTGTGCTCCCCCTAATCCTTCTTTGGAGTAAGCTTTGGTCTTGGTCTCTCTTTCTACTACTTTAAACCTTTCCATTTGCTACAAATTGGAACAAATACAATAGATTTAATAATACAAAAGGAATAAATTTTCTATAAATTAAAAATTAAACATGTTGCAATTATCATATTAAAAAACATAATAAATTAAGAATTATAAAGAATAATATTTAAAATTCTATCACTTCATAAGAAGGATAAGAATTCTGAATCAAAATACTATTGCTCTTGTAGTTGTTTTGAATGTAAAACAAGGTATGAATTTGTCAGATATAAAAGATTGTTTAGTGTAGGTAGTATTATTAATTTTTGTGTTTGCAATTCACTGATGTCGAGGCTATGGAGATTTTTAGAGGCCTAAGTGATAGACGTATAAATAGCTGCAACCATATGAGCGAGAACAGAGTAAAAGTAAAGTCACATGAAAGAAAAATTAAGTCACAGAAAAGTAAAAAAAAACACGTAAAGTTAACTATTGTGAGAGTGAGTGGCCTAATGATTGATATGTTGGAGTGAGATTAACAGTTTTAAAAGAGATAAGGAGAATAACTTGTCTCATCAAAGGGTGTTCTAAACTAATTGAACCCACCTGTGTGGACTTTGACAAAAAGCAGAAGATTATTGGAAGCACAAAAAGCAAATGATTATTGGAAGTTCAGGATACAACTGTGGTAACTCAAAAGACAACGTAAATGAATTATACACGGACACTATTGCATTAAAAATAGAGAAAAATAGTTCGGCTTGTCAACTGAATTCAAAAGCAATTGAATTGGCCTAAGCAGACTTTTGACAAGAAGAAGAGAAATGTATAGTGTTTGAGATAAAACTATGACTTTCATAGTGTAAAGAATTTTGTACATATGTTTAACTTGTTTCAAATACATATACTATTTTAAAAACAAGTGGAGTGCAAGCTGTTTGTTTGTTGTCGGATTTATCACCAAGTCACAGACACCTACTGTAGAAAAATCCTTAGGCCAACACACCCATATATTTACATTACTATATATACTACTAAAAAGTAAGTTCCCAACAGAATTCCTTTTCCTGTTACCTCCTCTCACAATTTTAATTTTTTCATCCTATTTCTAAGATATAAACAGAATAGTAGTGTGTAGCCTGCTAATATGTCAAGCCAATGACTAATTTCTGCCTCTTTCAGTGTTTCCTTGATTATATGATATGGATTTCGAACATAGTTTAAACACACACTACCTCAAAAAATAACTACTGGTCTCTGAAACATAAAAGCCAAAATACAAGGATTAAAACACAAATGAAAAAAAGTTGTTAATTCTGTCCACAAGTTACATTTAATTAGATTATTAGCTATCTATTTTCTCATGCTTGCATTGTTGGAAGGAAAAAGTGTAACTAACACAAACAAGTGAGAGGTCTTTCTACTGAAACTAGCAAGTTGAGAAAACTGTCACTCAGATTGTGTGAACATATGGTGGTGGTTATACTTACTGGCACCTCAGGGTAGAAAAGATTGGAAAATGTTAAACTACTGGCATAGCCTATTACACACCCACAGAAATACCTAAGGATGAAGGGACAACTCCATGAGGAGAACCTGATTGGGAAGGGATAAGTGATCAGACATAAGATTCATAATTCCAGGCACATGACATACTAGAACTGTCATGTCATGGTTGTTGACCTAGTAAAGGAGATCCAGAGTCTGAAAATACAGAGATCTGGATTTGGTTTCCCCTTGTTTGGTGATGGAGCTTACAACAGTGGAATAGTTAGAATTAACCATAACCACCTGCCCCCACAAGAACAGTATGAAATGATACAGAGCCCGATGAACTGCCAAAGGTTCCAGAATATTGATATGGAGAGTAGCCTCCTCAACTAGTCACCAATCCACAATCTCTTGAGAATTGTGGAAAGCCCCCAACCTACCAAAGAAGCATCTGTGAACAGATGAGATTCAAGATGAGGAGAATGAACAGGAACCCCACTGTGGTCAAGTACCTGTCAAGCCACCAAGCAAGGTTGGCCCTGATCCCAGGTGGAAGGGTGATGGAATGGTCCAAGGGATTGTGGGAGAAGTTCCACTGGTTGAGAAGCATCCAATGAAGGGAATGTATGTGCACCTGACCCAAAAGAATAATATCTTCTAAGAAATATCACATCCACAAAAGAGATATAACCATTTGTGAAGAGAGAGAAGGAGAAGGTAGGGCTTTCATGACTGTCCGCTCCATATCCCAGAACTGAAGTGGAAAAGGCTGGGCTAGACGTAGATGGGAATTGAAGAGAACCCCCAATAAACAATACTGTGTGGGGGTAATAAAGGACTTCTCCAACTTGATGGGAAACCCCACCCAAGCAGTAGGAGTGAGTTACTGACCGGGCATGGGAAGAGACAAGCAGAAGACAGTCATCCTCATAATTGTGAGTCTGAAGACCCAGCAAGTGAAATTGACATGCAAAAGGGTGTACCACATGACAAAACACATATGAGCTAAAGAAAGACCAAACACCAGCACCCAGAACTGGAATACAGAACCCTTGTGAACAAACCAAAGAAAACAATGTGATATTGGGGCAATTGGAATATGAAGAAAGGTGTCCCTCACATTGAACTTGATTACTCTAAGCGCTGGCAAAAACAACCACTGAACTGAGAGGTAGGATTATGTGGTATAGTGAGGTGTCTCCAGATAGGTATACAGCTGGGACAGATCTATGATGGAGTCTCCAATCCCCTGTGTTTTTGGAGACAACAAATAGACAGGAGTAAAATCCTGGTTGAGTGGGCACCACCCGTTCAATAGGTCCTTTGTGTAGGAGGTCTCAAACAGACTTGGCAAGATGACTGGACAAGGTATGATTCCGAGGAGAAGGGAAGGAGATCTGGGAAGTGGATAGAGAGAGGAGTGAAACTGAAGGGAAAAACCTTCAGATAGAACCTGTAGAACTGTCATGAAGTGTAGCCAAAAAAGACACATAATCTAAACATTCTCTGTTTGGAACTTATAATTTTCCTAAATGAAAATGTATTTCTGATAGGTACTTCCCTCTTCTCAGAAGATTAGCTTTTCTCATTTAGTGCTATGCAAACTTTTTCAGAAATGCATGCCACAAGCCTTCATCATCCATCTGTTGGATTCCAAAGTTCCAACACATCTCTCATGCAAATCATCATGCGTCACTTCTCCACCAGTAGGAGAGCACTACTATCACATGGCATATGCGACTCCTTCTACGCACCACTACTGAACTCTCAATTCGAAGAGCACACGAGAAGCGGAAGATTGTGGGGAGAATAGGTGAGAAGAGGGAAGTACCTATCAGAAATACATTTTCATTTATGAAAATTATAACTTCTGATAAGGTACTCTCCCTACTCTCACAAGATTAGTTTGAATCCCACAATCCCAAATCTTAAAATTGTGTCTTCTCATCCTATTATCTTTAGAATACAGAAGAAAAATCAAAGGCCTTTATCTTATTGATCCTCTGGATAACCTTGTAATTTTTAATAAGATCATCTCTTAACTTTCTAAAGATAAAAAATAATTCAAGAAACTTTAACCAATCTCTATACAATAACCCTTCCATCCCCAGAATCATCCTAGTAACCCTCCTCTGTACCCAGTAAATACCCATCTACAAATAAGGAAACCAAAACTAGTCTTTCCTTAGTATAAACTGATATTTTAGATTTTAAAAAAGAGCAAGAGACAAATAAGATATACAAGTCTTTTACACAAGAGAAATACATGTCTATCATTTAAAAAAAAGTATTGCTTTAAACAGATATAAATAATAAAACCTCACTAGAAAAACCATAAAATATTGATATATTGAAAAGAAATGCTGGGAGTAAAGAAGAATGAGAACTATTTTATAAATCTTATGCAACAATAAAGATTGAGAATATTTTAGGAAGACTACATTAGGCAGCATCCAGTTACATGTTTCAATGAATTGCATCTCAATATTAATTATTTCATGCAGATGTGTTTAATCAAGGTTTACTGTAGACTTTGACATTATAAAATTTGCTAGAACAAGGATTATAAATACCATATAAAACATTTAGCAGTTACTAAAACCAATCTATTTAACATCCTTGGATAGATATTTTTATAATGTACTTTAATCATTTAATTGTTCATAGTCATTAAGAAATAACAAAGTATAGCAATGTTTTCAAAATACTGTATGCTTTACATGACAAATACAGACTAATTAAGTCTTTCAAGAATTAATATAGCTTACTGCAAGTAGAGTTGCCATTATTGCAACATACTAATGTGATAAACATACACCATGAACTTTTGCGAATTATTAAAATGTATAGATGTACAATGTATACTACTAACCTACTAAAGAACCCAAATGTCTATTACACATACACATGTATCAGAGATGCACATCTCAATGCATTGTGAACTTGTCTTTTTGAGAACGTTAACATAAAAACATCAGAAGAAATATGGTAACAGATGGGTAGCTATCAGATTAGGGACCAGTGCGAAAGAAGCACAGGCGTATCCCCCTGAGCCATCTCTTTGCCAGGAACATCAACATAATCAGAAGGACCAGACATGGCAGAACAGGGAGCACATCCGCATGGGAAAGGATAGTTTAGCAATGTGTTCTTAAACAGAAAATAAAATCATTCAATCTATCCATGATTGAAAGTGGGCAAATGAGGATGTGTCCCATGGCGTAGAGTGGCTAAGGTGCAACAGACCATACTTGTTAAGACAACTACATCCAAAACCTCACTTGTTGGGTACCAACATCCTTGTGAAGGTAGAATGAGGATCATACCACCTTCACCTCGAGTTCCAAAGTCAAGAGAAAATCTAACATTCAACTCCAGGAACTCACGGGGTAGCCTAATGCCAAGGATCCAGGAATGTGTTATCTGGAATCTGAGAGAAGTCCATCGCATGCACTCAACCCCTGCAACTGTGAAATGAGCCCAAAACAACCCCAGGTTGGTAACAACTTCATCACCACATGAGTGAAAACCCAAAACAGAAGCAGAAACAGGCTACATAGACCTTCTGCAACCCACAACATAGAAGACAAGTCAAGAGGGAAAGATCAACAACCCAAAACCTGTGCGAGGACTTATGTGACTGGTTCACTCCATCTCCAAAACCTCACTCACCGGGTGCTGACATCCACGCGAGGGTAGGAGGAGGGTACCCAATCGGAAGAGTGAACTACATTTGAGCATCTCAACTCTAGAAATTAGTAACTCATCCAAAGGATCTTGTAACTGCTCTACATCGGCAGATCACCAACGCACTACTCTAAAATGAATGGTTATAGCCATCTTTGTGGAACCCATCCAGCAGGTTGACTCCATGGTCAAACACACCAGCAGCTTGGAACTGGTAAGTGTTAAAGACTCCCATACTCCACTGGAAGAAAAGGAGGAAAAAGTGCAATGGGTGATCACGAAACCCTATTTTTAAAAGAAGACCACACCGATTTATTCAATCTAGGCATGGCAGATATGGGCAGCAATCACCTTCTGCTTTACTCATGTCATCTATGGGTGGTATGGTCTGGGACAGGCATATTATGACACAATTATCCTGAGGACTTTACACTCTAGTGATTTTATGAAACACCCCATCTCAAAGGTGAGCATATATAGCCATGGAAAATGTAGAAGAATCAACATGGCTTACAGTGGGGATTTGATAGCAAGATGTCTGCAAATGGTTATAGTCATCTAAGTAGAATCCATTCCAAGTACAGACAGAATACATGGGCAGGCACCACTCACCATGAGAAAGCATTAGTAAGGACTTACCTCGTGTCACAGTCATGCCAAAGTCTGTAGAATGGCCACATGCAGCAGGCAATACACCGAGGAAGCAGAAACAATGATGTGATTAACGTGTGAGGAGTCGTCCACATGCCCGATTGTAGAATCTCCTCCAATGGCCGACAAAGACGAGAGGCAAGGGAGAAAGTAAAGTGATGGATTTGGTGTGAGGAAACGTCAAAGAGATCATGTTGGGAGGAATAGACCAGCTTGATCAAACATCGAACTGAATGGGTCAGGGAAACCAGGGAATGATTGGGAGAAGAGGAACGTTGCGAAGGGATAAAAAGGCAGGAACGAGACTCCGGAAGAAAGCCGTGCAAGCAATATAACAATGGAGGGCACAGACGGACAGAGGAGTCCATCTGAATCAAGATGAGGGTATAGATGAGATATAGGCAGATAGGGGAAAAGGAGGACTGACCTTCTCGAGCCACAGAGGTCTTAGGATTGAAAGCACAGTCCAGGTAAAAGATAAGGTAGGAGGAGCAGTACAAGGTCCTGGTAACATCAAGGGCAAAAACATCCGACCTACAATGCCCGCAGGCCAGGAGGAGGAAATCTTTCAAAGTTAGGTAAAACAGAGAACACATAGACAGAGGGTCAAACAGAGGTGAAGTGAGGGCATGAAGGACCACCTTATTGTCCCAGTCCGGGGGACACCTTGGTGCCCGATGAAGCCAGAAGGAAAGGATTAACATGAAAATGGCAGGGGATGCAAAGACTCTTGCAGAAATGGGAAAAATTGAAGGTATGGGATAACACCACCTGAAACCCTGAAAGTGACAAACTCAGAGATACAAGCAACCATTGGGTGAGAAGTCCAGAAACCCCGAAGTAGTACCCAGGAGAGATAAACACTCCAATTGCATTGATAGATAGCCAAAGAAGAAGGGCAAATGGAACAGGCTAAATGTGAAGTTACCCTGAGAGAGAAACTGGAACCCCCTGCCAAAAGCCAGGCATGAAAACAATGGATGGATAGGGTGGGATGGAGCACCAGTCACTGGGGTTAACAGAGCAGGTGGGCCAGAAGGGAAGAGGAAGGGGAGGGACAACCTGCAGTTGGAGCAACCTTACAGGAACCAAGGTTGAGTGGGCCAGTAAGGAGCAATCAGAAGGACCATACACGGAGTGGCATGGATGAAGGAAATCAACCAATGAAGTAAACAGATGGGAGGGTAAACATAAAGGAACAGATGAGATGGGGCCAAGACTTGTGGATGGGGAACCAGAGACAAAATCCGAGGTAATTTATAAACAGGTAGAACTGCCCCCAACAACTGTTGGTTGAGAAAGGGAAAGTGTGCCTGATGATAAGCAAGAGCGGAATGATCCAAAGTATATAGGGGATGAGGAATACTAATGCCCTCCCCCAGTTGAGAGGCAAATCAGTCCACATGAACCCTAATATTGAGGGACTAAATAGGGTCGGGAAGTTGTTTCATGTAAGAGGGAATGTCTGGGGTCATATGAAACAGGTGTAAGAGACAAAGTCTGAAAAGACCGATGACTGGCGAGCTGAATCATCAGGTAGTGAATGGGAAGGAGTGGCTAACTCCTGGCCCGGCTGGCAAAGTACCTGAAGTCATGATTGTAACTTCAGAATTCATAAGCGGGAAAAATCAGCAAACACAAAGAAGTAATGCTTTAATAAAAATGTTAACTCCACAACTGTGAAGTGTATTAAATATAGTTAAGAAAAATATAAAAAATTAAACCACTTCAAGTTAACTGAACAATGTAAGAAAGAACGTCTGAACTCGACCGCTGCCAAACAAGAAAGTGATAGTTCGGAAGTGGTGCATAGTGGGAGTTACATGCATCACATTATAGTAGTACTCTCCTATTGGTGGAGAGGTAACACATGATGATTTGCATGAGAGACGTGCTGGAACTTTGGATTCCAACAGAGGGATGATGAAGGCTTATGGCATGCATTTCTGAAAACGTTTGCATACAATATGAGAAAAGCTAATCTTGTTGGTGGAGGGAGAGTACCTTACTAGAATTAAGCACAAAGCTACACAATGGACTATCTGTGTTCTGCCCACCATGGGTATCGAAACTCAGTTTTAGCATTGTAAGTCTGCAGGCATACCACTGGGGGATAAACTAAACATACTTAGAGAAAGTACTCAATACTAACAAAACTTAAAGAACCTATATGACAAAGGACAAGCACACCATCCAAACAAGCACACATAAACTCGTTAAACATGGGTATGCGTACTGCGAGTGAGAAATATACACTGAAAAACTTACCACAGATCTCCTGGGAAAAAGACCAATACCTAACCCAGCAAATTACATGGAGGTGTGGTAACAGGTGGAAAGTGCCATGGAAAACAATTTCCACACAATAGTTTTTTTCTTCCTCACAAAAAATCATAACATGAAAGGAAGAAACTGTTGGCCACACATAAGACACAAACTGAAGCCTCTGCTTCCCCAGCAGAGAGCATCGATCCTGAGACCTGGAAACTTGTGTCATAACCATTGTCTACTAATGCAGGAATTTCATCATATGCTATATTAAATCTCAAATTCATACGAACAAATTAGAATTCAGAAAACAGATATATTTCCAAAACAAAGTAGAAACAATGGAAATCAAATATAATAAGTTGAAACTTAAAGTTAAGACTGATATTAATTTGTGATCAAGTACAATTAAAATTTTGTAGTCACATGGAAAACGAGTTAAAACACACATCTATACACTAGAATGCCAATCGAGAAACGTGAGAACTGAGAATAGTAGAGGTAGCTAGCTGCACTATTATAGATGGAACACTATAATTGGTGGAGGATAGGCACATGATTAGCACATGTTCTGAAATGTTGCAAAAATGACGGGGTATATTGCTCTGTTTCGTAAAATTTTTTTAGCAATGCTTAGAGGGCAAACCAGGATCGAGATAGCTTTGGGTGAGTGAGGTAGTACCGTTTCAGAACCTAATGCAAAGCAGTGATCATGATATTGAAAGAAAACTAACATCAACACACAAGAGGTTCATATATACCAATAAAAATACAAAAAATGTACTATAGTTTTCACACTACCTCTAGTTTCCACCTGTAGAAAAAAAAACTATTTGTGCCAATTTCAAATCAAATGCGACTCCTCCTTCCACATGTGAACTAAATATTTTATTAACCTACACACTGTTCACAAGCTCTGAATCTCTCACACACACACTAAATGTACCTTTTAATATTGAAAAGGCATCACATACATCCCTTTTTCCTTCTTAATCACATTGCATGAAATTTGGAACAAAATTACCATATATTATTTAGTTTAGACTTAAAATTCATAGAATGCTATTTGTATTTCATTTTTTGATGTCAAAATTTTGATGTGCAACACAGTTTTGAAAAACACCTTTAACTAATTCATTTTAAAGTTCCATTTTATACATTCAGGTATTAACTTTATAAGTATTCATTAACATATTGCACGTCTAATACAGAATCTTTAGAATAAATATCAGACATCCATTAATGCTGAGCCCAAACAGTTCAGTGAAAGTCGAGAAATAGATTTATCTTAATAATTCATTCATTTTTAATAGTGTGGTGATTTACTTTTATGTGAGGTAAGTAGTTATTAGGTTAATAACATTATAGCATACAGAAACTTCTGTTTTCTTAACAAAAAAATAGATATTTTCTTTTAAAAGATATCTTCCTTTATTTTTTACAAAAAATTTTCAAGTATATAAGAAACACGATTAACTGTGTAAATTTCTACAATTTTAATTTGCTTTTTTCCTCCATTAGCAGTCATTCAATGTTTAAGAAAATACAGTAATTATATGGTGAAATTTATACAAGAGACAAGAATATATATACATGAAAAAAAAGAAAAAGAAAAAATTTATTTTGAAATATTGAATCAAATAAACACACCAAAAACCTTTAAAATTACTAAAAGTATTAAATTCACTCATACAAAGGGTTTTCACAAAGAAAAAGGATTTCTTGCAGACTGACCATATCAGACTGCAACCAACATGTAACAGTAGTTACACTGTGGTAACTTGACTTCTCAACACAGTCCCTTTTAAGAAAAATACCTTCACTAGTTTGGAAAAATTTAGTGTGGTATTATGAATCCAACAGTATACAGTTCCTTTAAAAACATCAGTAGTCTCAAACTGTTGTCTATGAAGACTGTCCTTAACCCTATTGCCCCGGGTATCCTTTAATGTGCATGACACAAGGTTTTAGTGTCTTACATTCAAAATTTTTTCATACTACTTTTTGTTTATGTTTCTTCAACTAGAATAGCTTAAAATCTTGGTAATAATCCATATTTTAATAGTATAGAAGTTTAAGTTCTTAATTCTACAAGGGAATATATAAAAAAAAAATTGTGAACTTATACTAGTGTGACCCACGTGACACATTTTGTCTTAGCATGTTATCATCTTATTTTATCCATCACCCCTCGAAAATATACAAAATTAAACATAAAATACTATCTATAAAATCGTAATTGCTTAAACAAACCATATGTTTTATAGCCTTCAATTTTTTTTGGTTACAGAGCTATCAAATAGAAAATCAGACCCCTCCTGCCACACCCACTCTCTTTCACAATTCGTTGATAGTTCTCTCTTATGTTTCATTATATTACCTATAACCAATAGAAAGTCATGGTTTTCAACCACCAAATGATGTATTGCATAACATTGTATTCTGAACAGAATATTGTCAATTTTACTCACAGTAGAAGAAGTGTTCTCTTGGAAAAGTTAACAACTAGCTTGGATGAATTTGAAATGGCTCTTGTCATATAGTTAGAAAGCCAGGAAAATTTTGAGAGGTAAGTGAATTTGTCTAGTTTTGCATGTTATTAGTCTATATTCTGTGGTGCATAATTTAATTAAATAAAAATTATTAAGTGCATTACTATCTATAATATAAAAAATTAGGGATAACTCCCTTCGAAACCCGACAGCAAGAATAAAGA
>NW_013669174.1:102967-106776 GCF_000517525.1 Limulus polyphemus
ATTTTGAGATAAGGTAGAGAAAATAACAGATAAACTATAAAGTTTCACTGAAAAAAAAAAAAAACGTTTGAAATGCATTTAGGAGGATTTAGGGATTACACAAAGGAAATGACTTTTTGTATGTGAAAGAAATGTAATATTAAGTGAAAGACTGCCAAATTTCATGAAGATATACCCACTATATAAAGAGTTATAAGTATTAAATCTATAAAGACTTTAAACAAGTACAAAAAGGTCACATGGTCGATCAAATTGACCGAGCCCATATTGAAAATATTTATGGGATTTAAGCAATGGAAGTCACATGGTGTTAGACCAAGACTATTTGAGATAAGAAAGATGTGTCTATCCAAACTTCTCAATCATAACTGTAACTCAGTGAACTGTGTAGGTCCTGGCATTACAATGTTATACAAAATTATCTTCAAGTAACAGATTATTAATGATGATTTATTAATACAATCACTTGTTCACTACAATTTATTCACCAAATCTGAAAGAAAACCTATTTCTTTCTAAACACCACTTCATACAATAGTTATAAGGAAAATATATCACACTGATGTACAGCCCTCTTCAATTTCAGGACTTTTATATATATATATATATAATCCAAACTTAAGAATTTTACATTTATCTTTTCTTACTCTTTCTATTAACTTCCGAGCTTCAAGCAAATCCCTTTTGTCCTTGATTTCACTTGATGCAACCCATGTTTTAATCTGATCTCGTAACCTCTGCAATCAACAAAAATACATTAGAATCAAATTAGTTTAGGTAATAACATAAACAACAAATAAATGCAGATACAGAGTATAAATCCTGAAAATACAAATATGTTGAGCACATATGAATCTCATCAATAACATTGACAAAGTGTTTGGTGCTACATATGGTACATAATTTGAAATTCCAATTGTACAACAAATGCTTCTTTTTTTGGATTGTACATGCAAATAATTCTAAAGAATTGCTTGTGAAAATGTTGGTGTTCTACTATTCATGAAAAAGTTGTAATAATAACCAATTGATAAAATTTGTGAAACACAGTATATGGTTTGTTGAATAAGTCAGTTTAATCTTGTGTAACCTACTGGATGCAGAGCTGTTTGGGGGCATTAAAGAAACATTTTTTATATAGTTCCACTAATTGGCCAGCTCTACCTGAGCACTCATAACAAACTACTCCTGTTTTAAAGTCGTATTTGAATAACTCTCCAAACATAGGTTAAATACTTTTACTGTATGACTATTATATAAATATGCATTTACTGCAATTTTCAAACTCACCTGAAGCTTCTTAAAAAATACGTTAATTTTATTATACAATCATTACATAAAAATTCACTTATGCAATGATCAAACACACCTGAAGCTTTTTTAAAAATACATTAAAATACTTTTACTGTACAACCATTATATAAATATGCACTTACTACAATAATCAAACCCACCTGAAGCTTCTTAAAAAATACATTACTTTTATTATACAATCATTATATAGAAATGCACTCAATGCAATGAGTGAACTCACCTGAAACTTCTGAAAAAATACATTAAAATACTTTTACTAAACAATCTTTATATAAAAATGTACTTATGGAATGGTCAAACTCACCTGAAGTTTCTTAATCTCCTTTTTGAGATCTGCTTCATATTTTTCTTTCTGGTTGCTGTTACCTGCACTTTGAACCTACATATGTTTAAAGGTTATTAGACATACCAATACTCAACAAAAAATCATGCATGGCAATAAGATGTGTGCCAACAAGTTATATGAACTCATAGCTATTTCAATATTTTGTTTACAAATCCTCAAGGTGTTTCTTTTGCCCATCTCCTTTAGTTTTTTTCATTTATCAATGAAATCTTTTTTAAATTGGCTATTCTTTTAAAGTTTGATGTGTCTTAAGAAATGAACTGTATTGTGACTGTAAGTTCTCTTACTGCAAATATTTTTTGGGATTCTGTAGTATTTTCATGGTCCTACCAAAGATATTACATAGATAAAAATTCATACAATTCTTGGTCCTATCATATTGTGGATTAAACTCATTTTCAATCCATGTGTAGATATGTTCAACAAATCTTTGTTACTGTCATAGTTAATGTTCTTTCTCTTTATGTTGCTAATCCTTCACCCACCCACCCCATTCCCTTAATATATCATTTTCAAACTGATCTTGAATCTATGCAATTCCTTGTATATGTTCCTAAAGTACTGAAGCCATATTCTAGTTACTTTTTCTAACATTTTTATCACAACTGACAATTGTCTAAAAATAATAACCAAATGAAATAAATATTGTTACTATGCTTACAGCAATTAAATCTTTTTTTATACCTTTATAGATAGAAATCTAGCATACACTAATTTTCACTTTGACATTGATCATTACTTCAAAATCCTCAAACCTGTATGACTTATTAGTATTTCATATTTTTGCTTGTTGGAAAATGAAATCATTATTCCTGTTTTGATAACAAAATTATTTTAACAGAGATTAATTTTGATAATTTTTCCTTCCACTGAAATGATCAAATTTCTGATAGAAAGTTATTAAGCCAATTCTATTATTCAATGAACTTTAATGCAGGTAACTTTATGACAGTGAATAAGGACATATGAAAAAACAAAAATACCAGTCATAAAAATGGCTACTTTCTTTTGTAACGTAATTGGAAACACACTACAGAAATTTACATAAAATGTTACACTGTTTCTGTATTTTTGTTATAGATCAAGCAGAAGGGTACACATGCCCTCCAACAATGGATTTTTCTTGGAAAGCAAGTTAATGACATTCTTTGTGGTAAAGTAGTAGTAGTAGTTAGTACTGGTTTGCTTTGTATGGATCAACAAGACAATCACGTGGTAAAAATGTGGGAAATTTTAGCTGGCTGAAATCAGAATCTAATCTACAGTGGTTGCTTTGGTCATATGCTACTGAACTCAGCAAAGCAGAATAGGCTTATATATATATATATATATATGATTATTTGCCTAGTCTACATTTGGTACATATACTGAATACCAATTCTTGAATTTTTAGATTAAAGTACACTGAATGATTACTGGATTCAATGAACATACAATGATGTTACCTGATTGTTACTTGGAATTGAAAAAAAAATGCAAAAAATGTTTATTTATACTTGTATATATGTATCATATTGTTTGAACTTTCATGATAAGAAAGAATACAAATAATGATCATTGGATACAGAAAAAAAGGAACATTTACTGCAAGACAGTTAAAAGGAAGTAAAAACAACACATTACTCTTCCTTATAATTAAGTATCTACGACAATACTTGGAATCAAAGGAATAAAACTAATTCTTTATTGCATTTATGTCAACATATATATATATATACCAAATTTTAGCGATTTGCAACCTTCCGTAGCTAGGACTGTGGTCATGCAGTAGCTAGGACTGTGGTAATGTAGTAGCTAGGACTGTGGTAATGCAGTAGCTAGGACTGTGGTAATGTAGTAGCTAGGACTGTGGTAATGTAGTAGCTAGGACTGTGGTAATGCAGCTAGGACTGTGGTAATGTAGTAGCTAGGACTGTGGTAATGCAGTAGCTAGGACTGTGGTAATGCAGTAGCTAGGACTGTGGTAATGCAGCTAGGACTGTGGTAATGCAGTAGCTAGGACTGTGGTAATGCAGTAGCTAGGACTGTGGTAATGCAGTAGCTAGGACTGTGGTAATGCAGTCTAGGACTGTGGTAATGTAGCTAGGACTGTGGTAATACAAACTATCACTATTATTTCAGTATTCTGTATGGACTCTTACTTCACATT
>NW_013669174.1:107759-108706 GCF_000517525.1 Limulus polyphemus
CTTTATTACCTAGATTCACCATCATCAGAGCTAGTGTATACAGTGTTAGCTATAACCAGAAGACAGGAGGAAAAAGGTAAATCGTAAATGAGGAATTATTTAAGATAAACAGATTTTCCAACAGGACATGTTGATTGGTCCGTCGTCTCTATTTATACACAAAGATCTGTTTTTAATTATGTAAATACTCTCTCTTAAGTTTCCTTCTATGTTTGTTTGGTCATTTCTTAAGATTTTTACATTTTTCCAGTCATAATTACCATCACAGTTCCAGAAATGTTCAGCTACAGTAAGGGACATTGTGTTATCATGTTTTATACCAAATTGGAATTCTTTCATTCTCATTTTAAATTTTCTTCTTGTTTGTCCTATGTACATTTTACTGCATCTACAATGATATGGTAAATCCCATCTTTATCTTCAATTTTTTTTAGGATCTTTGATTGTTTGTAAACAATTGGTTTCTGAAATACTCTTCTATGAACGCTGCTAGCTGGAAGTGATAAGAATCTTTATGCTGAGATAGCATAGTTTGCCGTGAAGTTGACTACCATAGAAGTGATAGGCCTAACATTTAATATGTTAGAGCAAGATTAACAATAAAAAAGAAGGTAAGAATAATAATTTATTCTGTCAAAGCGTGGTTCTGAAGTATTTGAATCAGCCTGAGTGCACTTTGACAAAAGGAACAGAGGATATTTAGAAGAAAGTAGACCGAATGATTACAGCAACTCGCACCACAATTGTAAGTCAATCACACAAAGAATACAGAAGATACTTTGGCTTGTCAACTGAAATTTTAAAGCAATTGAATAGGCCTAAGTGGGCTTTTGACAAGAAGAAGAAGAGAACTATATATATAGGGTTTATGATATGCCTATAATCTCTACAGCATGAAGAATTTGTTGTACAGATGTTTAACTTGTTCTGAACATATATATATATAT
>NW_013669174.1:109706-117987 GCF_000517525.1 Limulus polyphemus
GAACAAGTTCGTGCCATTCATTTACCATTGAATTTATCATCAACAAGTCACATACACCTACTGTAGAAGAATCTTAAGCCCAACAACAACAACACAATATATATTAATACTATTAAGAAGTAGAAGTAAAAGCCTTTTTTTTGACACTTGGCAAAAAAAAAGAATTATATTTTAAATTCTGACATCATGACATATTAAAATATTTTGAACAAATCTATTATAACTTGAAACCTGAGGTTATCAGTAATTTTCAACATGATTTTTAGAATCAGTATTGTTTACTTATGTGTTCTATCACTTCCAATTCCTGTGAAACTAATGACACTTGATTCAAAAAGATATGTCACGCAACCAAATAATCAATTATGTGGTGAAAAACTTTGGCCAGATATTGTTTTATAGTTGCTTGCACACTATCAGGAAGGAAGTGGAAAAGACAAAGAGTTAGATGAAAGTAGAGAGAGATGATTAAAATAAAGGTAAAAACTAGACCCAAAATCTATTAAACCTAAGGATCCCTAAAATGAGCTTAGACCAGGCCTTAACAAATCCCAGGTTGCCATGGCAACTAAACATTTCATCATGGCACCTAGTATTTTCTGCCATTTTATTCATGCACAGGGATGTGCTAAACAGAACTCAAATCTAGAACAGTTCTGGACTCTTGGAAGTCCGGAACTATTTTTACATTCTTTGAGTCCTTGATCAAACTTTGTTTCTTTGATATTAATGGTAGATTCAGCACTTCATGTTTTTTTCAGGAATGAAGCACTGCGATTGCACAACATGTTACTAATTTTGCACCATTTTGTTTTTCTTCTTTCTTTCAATTCAACCAATCAGTGCATGCGTTTAGACTCGGATGGGACCATAGGCAGTTTTTCAGGCAATACTATCAAGTGGTTGTTTATATCATGTGATCATTAGCATGCACTCATTGCTATGAAAATAAATAAATATATGTAGCCCCCATTTCCCAATACAAACAGTAGTGAAGTTAGTTTAGGCCATTTAAAGGCCTTTGCTTACTATATTACATTGTTGTAGTGATAAGTAAATTAGACCTATTCTGAAACAACCTGCTTGGGCTCTGGATATTGCAGTGATTATTTTTATTATACTTTCATTCATTGCAAGAATCCACCTAAGTTATAGTTATTTAGTCAACTATTTGAATAATTGTACATATTGAAGTTTAACTTTAATATATGTTATATAATAAACTTTAATAATGAACCTTTTGTTTTTTAATGTAAAACTGTATGTCTTGTACCATGACCACACAACTGACTCAAAATATATTCCATAAATTTTCTATATCAAACTTAGCTCCTAGATCTGAAACTTTTTGTCGAAGCCTGGCTAATACAATGCTTCAACAGTTATATGGAGGGTAGGTTTGGTACTTTAAAGTCATTGAACAGCTTGAGTAAAGCTAACCTGACTGCTGCTACACTTGGCAACTTGGCTCTGGTAAAACAAACAAGTAGACCCAACCAATGGACATAGAATGTGGGAAGTAGAAAAAAAAGAAACCAAGGCAGGATGACTATTGCAGGTCAAATGTCTCAAAAGCAGGTGATGAGTATTAAAAAGAAAAAAAAAGAAGGACTAGAACCCAAATGTGAAACAGATTCCTATAAAAATAGAAGTGTAAGAAGCAAGCCCTTTTGAAGTCTGCTGAAAAACTGGGTAAGAAAACAAATACCTTGCTACACAACACAGCACACTAAGGTGTTGAATGTATTTGTGATGCTTTCTTCAGATAGTAGAGTTGGCTATCTGTCAGCTCTCATTTAAAAGTATGAGCATCAGTAAATTTTGTAATTCAATTGTGTCATAAGACAGCACAAATTGTCCATCTATGTTCTAAGGAACACTCAAACATACAATAATCACCATTCCCACAAGTTTTGAAGCACTGAACCAGCAGGTGTTGCAAAAGATTCATAATGCACTACTGTCTTCCAACATGTTTCAAGTACAAGTGCTATGCTTAAAATGACTCAGATGTCATAATGCTCCAAGTGTACATGATATTCTTTCCAATTTCAGACTGACATTAAATGAAAGCTGTTAATAAGTGTGTGGTGTATGGGAGAGCTTGCTTATTGCAACTCTTTTCACCAAGATCTCAGTTGAAGCATTGTCACTGACAACTACAAATACCTTGCCATGTAGATGCAATGTTTTGATGAGATTTTGAATAAATCCACCAAGTACACCCAATGTATACCACACTTTTAGTGTGGTTTTTGCTAAGACTACAATTTTAAACTTCCAATCACAAGTTATGTAGTTAATCACAAAAAAAAATGTAGGAATCCTGTGCTATTAATATCCAGCAGTCTATTGATAAGCTCATATGTGAGGCTTTATTGAGTTCATCTTTCAAGTTAGCCAGCTTTAGTATTATAAACACTATGTGTTCTACTCAATCACACGTGGCCACTAAGATAGTTTTTATTCAGACTCTATGTGAGATAGAAGCTGAACTGGAACCAGTACATGATCAGATATCTCATGTGTTCTTGCTGAATCAGAGGATAGCAGGAAAATTCTGTTATCAACAGCTGATGAGCTTATGGCAAGTCTTCATTTAGCTGGCAGTAAGGATGTTTCAAATGGATATGATTGAGATATACAATAACAGAAACTTGGTGATAACTTAGCAAGTTTGAACAAACTTTTACAGTATTCTCACCAACTTTTTCAAACAAGTCCAGTTGGCATTTATACTTTTATTTTTTGAATGTGACATTTTGTACTTACTTCTATTTTTAGTGGCCCCAATTATATATATTTACACATTACAATCTTATGCTGCATTCCATTACTCTTCTCTGACCAGCTAAAGAGTAAACATGTGGTGGACTTGGAGAGAAGAGGGTAAAGACAAGGCTTAGGAGCAAAAGAAAAAATAACTGAATGGAACTGTTTGAATCTTCTTTACTATGGAGAAGGGAGTGATGTATACATATAATTTATTACATTTACACTTTTCCAGCCCTAGAAAAGAGAGAAATGCACTTGTATGCAGTCATGACCTGTTGAGCTATCCCAATGTACAATAACTGTAGTTGTAAACAAGTCCTGGTTATGGTAGCAACCACCCACTATTTTATTTTATTTTTTTGAGGTAAGGAGGCTTCAACCAAATATGGATTTGAAAATGCTAAGAATTGCATTACAATAAAAAATAATAACAAACTTGCAAAACATTTGCAACTACTTTCACAAGGTAAAAAATATTTTATGTAAGTTGTAGGGGACTGAACTGATAAACAAAGAACCAGAAATTAAAACTTATCTGAAGCCATTAAAAATACTACTGGAATACGTCAGCGAGTTATAAAATTTTGGCAATTAATAAGACTCAAAATTGGTCAATTCTTTTCCTTGACAACCAAATGATTAATTTAAAGAAAGTTTACTCAATTCTTATTAATTAGTTTTATAGCTGATAAAATGATTACCAACTAATTTCTAACAAATATACTGTAATTTAAATTAATGCACTGTGCAATACAATCTAGATGGATAAACAAAATGTTTTTTTAAGATTATCTTTATTTTTTTTATGGCACTTAAGCTATAAGTACTAATTACAAATAAAATTTGTCTTATACTGGTTAAGCCATTAAATTACCTTGTTTAACAAATCTAATATAATGAAATATTACACACATTTTACAATTATATCTAAAGATAAAATAATTATAGCAAATACTTGTGCATGCAGAGGTTTTCTCCCCATAGGGCAGGGGAGAGCTCCCCATATATTCTTTACAAATTTGAGATTTTCTATATAATGTTTGGTGTAAAAAAGCTAGGTACCTTTAAAATAATACCATTTCATATATACTTGCACAAAAATATTTAAGCATAATACAACCAGACCATGTTTACACACATAGTGAATCTTTAGTAACTTAAATGTCCTACACCACACAGTAACCAACTAAAAGCCTTCCCCTCCAAAGAAAAAATTTAGAGAAATCCCTGGTATGAAAATATTGTTATTCAAATTTATATAATTTAAATTTTTGAGTACCAGTAAGATAATAGTTCCATTCTGTGGATATCATCTTAGATAGTTGATAAGATTCCAATGGGTCAGGTCACATTCATTGTTTATATTAATGCACCAGGAAACAATAACTGTTTTAGATGAAGTTGATACTTTATTTATTGAACATTACACCAAAATATAAAAAGACATCCAACAGCAAATGTTATTTCCATTTTGTTTTCCAAAATTTCCATATAAAACCATTAGTAATAATAATATTCGTTCATTTTACACAATATTTATCGAAATGTTTGCTAAAAATTCAAAAAATAAATAATAAAAGTCTCTGGTGTAAACAGAAAAAAAAAAAAGACCACAATCTCTGTTCCAAACAAGAATACCTTTAATTTTTATTTGTTTTTTTCTTCATTAGTTCTTCTGAATAATAAGTTAATTCAACTTTAAATAATAAATAAATAATACTGTGTTATTAAACCTAACCATAATTCCAATTTGTAAATGGCATATAATCTTTATAAAAATTACAATTCATCAATTTAATACACTTCTTGTTCATGCAGTTTGATAACAAACAGCATCTCAACTGCTACTGTGTTGTATCACAGCCAGCTTGATGAGCTCTGGTACCATATAGTGTGAAAGGCCTCGTAAGCACTGGATACGACAGATACAATGATTGACATACTTGTTATAAGACATTAGTATTAGATTTATTATATTTTTTAACACTGCATTCTTTACCTAGTTCTTTAGAGAATTTCAAGAATTAAAGGTGTATAATAGTATTACACAAAAAACAAAAACATCAAGTGGATAGGTTATTAAAACTATGATGCACTTTAAATACACTGAAATGCACACATTATCTGAAAATTTGTATTATTCTATTAGTTAGTATTAGTTCATATACTATATCAAAAAACATGTGGATGGGCCTTTCCAACTTTGGGGAGATTCACACAGTATGGAAGTAGTAGCATACGAGAAATGTGTGTGTTTACTGTCAGAACATCTAGCCATTTCCTTCCACACATTTCCTAATGTCATGTATGAACTAACTTCCATAAAGAAAATAATACAAGTTTTCAAATGTGGACATGTTGGTAGCTTTAGCTTACATTTCTGTGCTTTTTGGTGTTAAGATAGATTCATAATCCCTTTTTTGTTGTTGTTGTTCTTGTTGTTTGTGTTAAAATGCTAAGTTATTCATGTTCAGCAAATATTTTAAGAAAAGTTCATGTCTTAGATTTGTAACGATAAACTAGCAGAACAAAATTGAATTTCTGTTGAGAAGTATGCTCCATAAAGTCGTTAGCATTTTGATTTTAATTTCAAATAAAAAGCATACACTGCATAATTTTTTGCTTTATGTACTTAACTTCAAACAAATAACAAAAAGATACCCCATGTCTACTTCAGCACCATGCCTGAAGATCGAACTTGCAACAAACTTTAATGTAATAATATTTGCCCAACCTAGGCAAACATGAATTGAAGGAGATACAGAACCGAACCTTACCAATACCAAGCATCAGTGCAAAGCCTCAATAACTATACCCAAAGTCATGTTACAGACTATACTGGCCACTAGTGGCAGTACTATTACAGTCTAACAGTAACATTACTCATTCAAATATGACAGCAAGATTACCCTACCTTGCAATTTTCTTCTATCTGCCATGGCTACGAGTAAACATGCGCAAGTGTCTGAAGCATAGTAATTGGCAATATAAAACAACTTCAGAGTGATCACTGTGCCAAAATTTTATTTTCAATAACTTTTAATTCAGCTTTGTTCAGCATCAAAATGGCTACCAACTCCTGGCTTACACAAAATCTTTCAGCTGTCGGTACTCCTACGCTTAGCTTTAAAGCAATTAAGAGTAATATTTACGTGTAGACTAAAATATCGAGGTTTCAATTAATTTTCCTTAAACTAGTTGTATATTAATTTCACAAAAAACCCTATTTTTTTGCAATTACTGCTGGCAAACAAATGCTAACCACGAAGACAAAAATAAGTGCAAGCGGATGTATACATAACTAATATGTTTGTAAGAAGGAATTGTGGGATTTGATGTTATGAGAGCACTGGCTCGTCAAACGCTGTTCTCAATCCTATTGAAAAATTTCAAATACAAATAACAGCTGATACGTGGCTATTTCTTGAAACAAATAAAATAAACAAATACAAGGGAGAGATTAATATAAATACAATTTTATTATGAATTAGTTATTTAAATTTAAACAAGGCTTCAGAAACATATTTTTCACATTCACTGTCAAATTATTCTACATTGAGGAATCGTTAGTCATAACAGAAAAAAAAAAAAACTATTGTGATTTCAACCGTTCGAAGAATTGTCGAATTGCCTACTATTATGAGAAAAACTTTTAGAATTTTACTCTCAACATTTATTTTCAGAAATGTCAACCTTTAAATGCTGAAATCAGTGAGATAACCTCTCCAAAAATAAGCAAGGACATAGCCATGAGGGACGGGGAGTTGAACAACCATTTCAGTATTTTGAAAAGTCCACTATCTTCTGATTCTTTTAAATAAGCAATTGACTTTTATCTAATACACTTAAATTATTTTTGTAGAAGAAAAGATCCTCATTATTTTGGAAAAAGAGACACTCACTCTCTAGTGCTGAGTACGTTCCAGCTCCCAAGGATTCTAACAGATGCACAGGCAGAACCCCAGCGAGATCTGAAGAAGAAGCCCCTGACGTTCTTTGATTTTTTCCATTTTTTCGAGGCAGAAGAATGATTTTCTTGAAATAAAATACTGTTTATTTGGATTGTGAATTCGAAGGTTTGTGCAGTTCTCGTCACTTGCTGCAAAACACGTTCCGCATTTTGAGGTCGTGAATAACAGTAAAATCTCATTATTTGGTAGATAAGAATAACTCAAAAGTTAGTAGTTGGTGTTTTTCACAAGCTGCCTTTTTTCTGGTATACATGTTGAAAACTGGGCATAATTATGTGCAAATAGCCCTCGGGTAGTTTTGCGTGACTTTCTGAAAACTGTCAAATATTTGTTATTTTTATATTGTTAAAATCTAATTTCTCAGTTTCTGTTTGCTATATGAAAATAGATTTGCAGAGCTGAACAGAAATAGATTACATATGCTTAAAATTTGGATGTATATTTTGTTTTTGTAGTCTACATTTTTTAAAATTCTGAGCTAGTTTCATTCATGTTTCACAAAAACAGTTCATACCTGAAAAGCCGTAACATAAAGAAGTGTTACTTCTCTGGTCGTTAGTTAATTTTCCGTAAAAATTCTTTCCGAAAAAACTTTAGCGATACAAGTCCTTTCTCAAATAAAACTGGTTTATTCTTTCTGAATACAACTTTGCAATACACTTAATTTCTACAGTCGCGCTATGACAAACGCTATAATTCACAACGAACGCCTCACGTGCTCGGATCAACAATATGTCTCTCTGTCCGCAGTTCAATTACATTGTTGCCGTCAGTTCTTACCGGTCTTATATATACAAGACTACCGCATGTGTAGAAGCCTCTCGAGACTTCAGGAAGGGACAGGATCCTTCTAGAAGTTCATGACATGTTACTAGCGTCACGTGACTTCTGCTGTCGTGACAGAAGTCATTAAAAATTATGCAACTGCCACTAAAAAAGGTCATATTTTATCGTATAAAAACATTCATCTTTACATTTTGATTTGGTCATAACTAATGATAAACATGCAAATATTCTAAACCTTTTTAAACACTTTAGATTTCCTACAGATGTTTCAAGATTTCTCTGATTGTCCAATGCCATCCTTAAAGTAGTGTTAAGTATCTGCTTGTTTGTTTGTTTCCGGTAGAAATTCTTTCCAAGAATTTTCAGCAATACAAGTCCTACTCTTTCCATTGGTATGACAACTTGATATAACTTCATTGGAGCACATCCCTTATGCCTGGGTTCCCTTTAAGCACAACAATTACTGCATGTCCTGCACCATTCTTCCACATCTTGCCTCATACCTATCCAGTAAAATCTCTGTCGTAGGTGACTCAATGTTTTTTTAACTCCAAGATATCCTCTGTGACACTATCATGCGATTGACGCAGCACAACTCCCCGTAACTTCCTCGGTATAACCGTTTGCCAGGTCGTCACTTTTCCATCTGCAGTTTCCCATCACTGGAGAAGAATTTCATCTTCAAGCTTCAACTGGTCTCATTGTGCCCAATAGTTCTTTGTCACAGGGCTTAAGTTAGACACCTTTTC
>NW_013669175.1:0-4823 GCF_000517525.1 Limulus polyphemus
CAAGTTGATTGGTTTACTCCAGTATATTTTATAGACTCCACTACAAGTTGATTGGTTTACTCCAGTATATTTTATAGACTCCACTACAAGTTGCTTGGTTTACTCCAGTATATTTTATAGACTCCACATTTTAACTTAATATATATATACAAAAATGTTATTTGATAAAATGATATATATAATTCTTAGTATTGCTACTTTGTTTCTTGAAAAGTAACTCAGAAAACTAACTTTACCCGCCACATGGTTTGTAAATCAGACACTTTCTGTCGAAGTTCCTTCATAGACAGGTTGGCCTCAGCTTCTCTAAGCTTAACAGCTATCAGTTCTTCCTGGAGTTGGGCTAGTGTTTTGTCAGGAGTTGTTTCTCGTAACTGTTTGTTAACCTAAATCGTAGAAGAACACCAGATTTTATTATTTTTCATACAGTTTTGTACTTAATACACTACAACAGTATACCTCATGCCAAAATTCCTGAAAATTTACGAGTTTTTGTTTCGGTTAAAAAATACAACTTCTAAACTTGATTTAAAATGAAGTGTATAAACCAGTTGTATGAAAGAACCACGGAGAAAAACAGAGACTGAAGAACCTCCCTCCCTCCAAAAACAGAGCAGATGGTGGTCCCGGTTGTTATATTCAACATTAACATTTGTTTCTTTATTTAATAACCTTCTTTCACTTGAAAATACATAAGCCTGTACGCTAATATTTCAATAAAACACAAACACAGTCCCACCTCCTCAAGCTCCTGGATTTGGCCTCTTAAGTCCTGCATAATTTCATCTTTCTCTGCTTCCCGAAGCTTCACGGCCACTAGTTCTTCTTGTAAAGACTGCAGCAATTCATCAACAGAATTGTCAAAAGATGGAGGTTGTGACCCAGCCTGTTTTCAATCAATAGCAGAAGTACGAAGTTTTACATGAAAAACATCTCCAACAAAACACGTGACTGATTTATTCTCAAGAGTTTTAGTAATAACGAAATTGAAAAAATTCATCACAACATTATTTATTTATCAGTTGAATAAACAAACATCCATGAAAAATACACATGTAAATAAAATACATCCAAGAATACCATTCAAAAAATACTTTCTCTTTAAATCAAGTGTATTAGTAGAGTTAAATTAGAATTCAAAGTTTTACAAAAGTATAAAACGGAAACATAAACACCTCACTGAGAGTTCGGATTTGTTGGTAAGCCAGATCCAGTTCTTGTTTGATCGTTTCTTCTTTATACCTCAAATCTTCCAATTCTCTTCTGATGGTAAAATTATCTTCTGCCTCCTGTGCTCGAGTAACCTGGCCCTGAATGAGGCGATCAGCTAGGGCCGAGCTCTCCTGAATAGAAAGTTGTTATTGAAATGCCATTCTGTCAAAAACTTAAACAGTAAACACATATCTTTAATTTATTGTTAATAATTAGGGTACTTTATACTTTTATCAAAACCAAAGTTTGCACTTGCACGGGCATCAGTGAATACTTCATCATTATCACTGACATTAACCGATACCACTGACGTCAATCAATATTTTAGGATTAGCATCAATATCATTGACATCACTTAGTACCACTGCCATCAATCAATAAGACTGACATTAACTGATACCACTAACATTTATCAATATTTTAGGGTTAGCATCAATATCATTGACATCACTTAATACCACTGCCATCAATCAATAAGACTGACATAAATGAATACCACTGACATTAATCAATATTTTAGGGTTAGCATCAATATCATTGACATCACTTAGTACCACTGCCATTAATCAATAAAACTGACATTAACTGATATCACTAACATTAATCAATATTTTAGGGTTAGCATCAATATCATTGACATCACTTAGTACCACTGCCATTAATCAATAAAACTGATTAACTGATATCACTAACATTAATCAATATTTTAGGGTTAGCATCAATATCATTGACATCACTTAGTACCACTGCCATCAATCAATACAACTGACATCAATCAATATTTTAGGGTTAGCATCAATATCATTGACATCACTTAATACCACTGCCATCAATCAATAAGACTGACATAAATGAATACCACTGACATTAATCAATATCATCAAAACCTTATGTTTATTGACTATGTATTTCAAATAAGCTCTAAAAAAATCAAGGATTTTTGAGAGACTAGTAGTTTATGTGGTTAAGGTACCAGAAAGCAGAAATGCGTGTTATTAATACTGGAACAAATTAAAACTTACGAACCAGGCACACAAAATCGAGTTCTTTCAGCTGTTATGAGGACTGTATAACAAGGTTATTAACTGTTTTCAGTAATGTAGTGTGTTCTCCTGTTCAAGGAAATCTTGTAAACTTAACATTACTAGGAACTTCTGCAATCAAGATTCGTTATTTACATCAAGAGTTTTTAATCCTCCACGGTCCAAAATAAGGGGTTTGTTTGTTTCAGATACTTACACATAGGGGTTACCTGCACTGGCCGTCCTTAATTTTCAACTGGTAGACTAGAGGAAAGATAGCTAGTCAACAGCAACCACTATCAACTTTTGGGCTATTTTAATCTAATAGTGGGGTTTAATTGTTAAAAATTCATACTGAGCATGAACTTGTAGCAATGGGACATAAACCCTTGGAATCACAACCCAGGCACATGACACGTTAGACCCTCGGAAACTAACATGTTGGTATAACTAAGAATGTATCTACCACTATGTGTGGTAACATGTAAAGAAACCAATATTAGCACTGCCAGAAACGTGGTTGCTCGGGAACCTTGCACTGTTAAAAATAGTTTGTAAAATTAAAGTATATTCGCTATTTTAACCTCTTGCAATTTCAACCACATACATAACCATCATACTTGTTTTTTTTAATTTGGAGGGGGTGATGGTTGCCCGCACACTGGGGTGGTATGGGAGCAGCCTTCATTAGACAGCTTTATCAGCCAGCTAGCCCTCATATGAGATACAGTTATTTATTAAAGATTTTTAAATTCTCTATATTGTGACTCCCACTGACAGTACATTTTTCTGCCCCTCCCCCCCAACTAACTATATTCTGTTGTGCCCTAAATAAAAAATAAATCCTACAAATGCCTCTGGGGGATGGTTCTCCCTAAATCCCCTATTTACTAGCATTAGAATGTGTGGTTTTATTTCCCTATGTTACAGTTACCATAGTAACTCTATTCCAACTCACCTGTTCTAGATTTTCTATTCTCTGCCTCAGTAGTCTGTTCTCTGTCCTTAATCTCTATAACAAAACAAGAATGTGAGAGTTACAGAGTAAGAAGTAGATATTTCACTAATAAGGGACATCTTTTGTCTACGTTTACAATTTTTATTTTAATATATCCATCCTATATTTCAAACACCCTCCAGTAAATAATATCCAACGTTAAACTGGTACACAATTAAAAACATTTTATTTAGGCCTATCTATGGCGTTCAAAAAGTTGACGACTCTACATGTTACAACGTCACTATAATCCTCCAGTAATTTAATGCTATAAAAAAAAAAGACATGTTTTTATTTAAATTCCATTTTGTATCTACCTATGTAGCTAAATGAAATAGTTTCTTCATCCATAAAAATACATTATCCAATAAATACAGTAGAAAACAAAACCCACTTTGGTTTGTATGCATTATACCAGAAAAATCAGTAGTAAACAAAAGTTGTGAGTCTTTGTTTTATGATGCTTTACCCTTTCAGTAAAATGTAAGCTATTTTAACCCTTTCTGTACTGGCCAGATGTCCCTTGATTTGTTCCTTTTCACAGTGTAAATACGGGTTAAAATAGCTTACATTTTACTGAAAGGTTAAAGCATCATAAAACAAAGACTCACAACTTTTGTTTACTACTGATTTTTCTGGTATAATGTACTACGTTTCATGAAATTTGATGAATTTCTGTACCGGCCAGGTGTCCCTTGATTTGTTCCTTTTCACAGTGTAAATACTTCATCAAATTTCATGAAATGTAGTACAAACTTTCTAAATAGTACTTAGTTTCAGCTTTAAAAAACTAAAATAACTTGATTTGGTTTTTCAATAATATTTTTTTACATTGTGATATTTCCAAAATTTTTTGTGAAATACTGTTTTGAAAACAAACATTAAAAACACTTCCTGTGATATCTAACTCGTATCCAATCAGTTTCAAATAGATAGTTATTTAAATATTTCTTTTTATACTTTATTTAGCTAATAGCAGTAGTCACAATTTCTAGCTATAAGTTGCTAAAAATAAACATGGTGAAAATTGACAAAGATTTATCAGTGACTGTGGGTACGATCTTTCGAAATGGTATCAATCATTATCTTTGTTAGACTAGGTAACAATATCTTTCCTGACAATATTCTTAAGATCAAGCTATTACATTTATGTGTTTTTTTTTCAATACTATAAACTTAACAATAATGTTCAATAAATAAGGGTTTGAGTCATCAGAATATCTTGCCATTGGCTGTCATATTCGCTAAACCTAACTAAGTTTACCCGATGTCTTGTCATAGAAGTAAATAATATACCTTTCAAACAGATATAATTCAACCTAAAACATTTTCAGGAATCTAAACAAACTAAAATTAGAAAAACTTCTCAGATCGATGGTTTGTTCCTCAGTCTCCTAACTTCCCATTAGATTCCATTGTTCATCCTGTTTCATGTCATCACAAACCCATACCGTTACTGCTTACACAATTTTATTCACTCTACATAGATATAAATAGCTCATAATCTGTTCTATCAAATGGTATGTAGACATTGACTGCAGTTATTTTAAAAGGTGTACTTCATTAATAAGTATTAAGAGCACGGGTCTTAC
>NW_013669175.1:5823-7287 GCF_000517525.1 Limulus polyphemus
GTTACAAATCTTTGATCTTTACTGGATATATATAGTATAAAGTTATACAGAGAGGTAACACTGTAAGAGAGAGACAGTTAACAATTCAGTAGAATATTTGAGAAACACCAAATTTTAATAACTTTACTCCTTCGTGTAATAAAATAGCATCGATAGGCTTCCGGCATGACCTAAAACTACAGGTTCAGTTAGGAAACGTTTATTAGGCTAGTCTGGAGTAGTAAAAGAAATATATTACGTGTAAACTGTACAAAAATTACGAAACAAACTTTACAAACTAATACCTAACCTCACAACAGAACATCTGTACCTTCATCGTTTGATTAAAATATTGGCTAAAGCAAGCATATAAAATACCAAACACATTACTCAACGATTCTGATCTCGTGTATTATCGAATGCACATACTTATACACATATAACAAAATGTACAATTTGTACTGTACTTACTTCTGAGAGAAATAAATCCATCACTCTTGAAGCTAACTGCAGAGGAAGAGCAGCTGTGAAGAGTGTTAAGAACCAGGATGATGCATACATTGATGTGTGAAAACTTTGTGACTGAAAGTGAATATGTAACTCAGGAATCAGTTCCTGAAAAAACAAATCAATCTAGTGACTGAGAGTGAATATGTAACTCAGAAATAAGTTCCTGAAAAAACAAATCAATGTAGTGACTGAGAGTGAATATGTAACTCAGGAATAAGTTCCTGAAAAAACAAATCAATCTAGTGACTGAGAGTAAATATGTAACTCAGGAATCAGTTCATGAAAAAACAAATCAATGTAGTGACTGAGAGTGAATACGTAACTCAGGAATAAGTTCCTGAAAAAAACAAATCAATGTAGTGACTGAGAGTGAATATGTAACTCAAAAAAGTCTGTTCCTGCAGGGGAAAAAAAATTTACAACTGAAAGTGTATATGTAAAAATGAAAATTCAAGGGTGTTATGCTCTAAAACAAACAAAGCTCAGTTCTATAAAATTAATCAAAGTCTTAATACGAATTACTCGCATTATTTTCTGCCACTACAAATCAGTGAAATTAGTTCAGTATATCTATTGAAAACTACATCTTTTAAATATTTCATAAAACAAAACCTAACTGATAAAGATATGATTATTCATAAATTAAATTAAATTTTAAACCAACATTTACTTCTACATGTATGTTTAAGAGAAACATAAAAAGGTAACAAAAGGTAAAAAAGAACAAATAAAAGTCAGATGTTATTAACAGCTACTTAAATGGTCAAGTTTTACTTTTCAGAAATGTACTACAGCTTACTTAAGAATTTCACACACAACAAACTAGATAAACACCTACCTGAACAATAGATTATTTCACACATACAACAAACTAGACAAATACCTACCTGAACAATAGATTATTTCACACACACAACAAACTAGATAAACACCTACCTGAACAATAGATTATTTCACACAACAAACTAGATAAAC
>NW_013669175.1:8287-9295 GCF_000517525.1 Limulus polyphemus
CAACAAACCAGATAAACACCTACCTGAACAATAGATTATTTCACACACAACAAACTAGATAAACACCTACCTGAACAATAGATTATTTCACACACAACAAACTAGATAAACACCTACCTGAACAATAGATTATTTCACACACAACAAACTAGATAAACACCTACCTGAACAATAGGTTATTTCACACACAACAAACTAGATAAACACCTACCTGAACAATAGATTATTTCACACAAAACAAACTAGATAAACACCTACCTGAACAATAATTATTTCACACATACAACAAACTAGATAAAAACCTACCTGAACAATAGATTATTTCACACACACAACAAACCAGATAAACACCTACCTGAACAATAAATTATTTCACACACAACAAACTAGATAAACACCTACCTGAACAATAGATTATTTCACACACAACAAACTAGATAAACACCTACCTGAACAATTGATTATTTCACACACACACAACAAACCAGTTAAACACCTACCTGAACAATAGATTCCAGTTGATACATACATAAGCCTAACTCAGCCATGCTGGGTTTATACATTTCTCGCAGTCTGTAATCTTCCATTAGCCTTGTCAAAACAGCAAATGCTTCTTCTTCTGGCATCTGGGCATTTAGAAGAACACGAAGGATTTCATAAATCGTGTATATATATAGTCTGTTTTGTAATTTTATCAGGACAAATTTTCAAGTATACTCATATGTAGTAGTGTACAAACAACACACACCTTAAGATGTGCTACTGTATACTAACAAGTAGTAGTAGTAGTAGTAGTGTACAAACAACACTGTATACTCGTATGTAGTAGTAGTGTACAAACAACACACACCTTAAGATGTGCTACTGTATACTAACAAGTAGTAGTAGTAGTGTACAAACAACACACACCTTAAGATGTGCTACTGTATACTAACAAGTAGTAGTAGTAGTGTACAAACAACACACACCTTAAGATGTGCTACTGTATACCAACAAGTAGTAGTAGTA
>NW_013669175.1:10140-13798 GCF_000517525.1 Limulus polyphemus
AACGTTGTACATTTGCTGTTATGTTAAACTTATATTAAAGTTTTTCTTCATTACCCATTCTAGAAGTCTCCAGCCATTATTAAACATAATATATGCAATTCTTCTCAACAATCATGCTTAAGAGTAACACCAATATCCTAACACTAACTATCTCCATTTCTATATCATAATGCATCGCTTTCCCTCTCAATATCAAATCAATTAGATATTTGCTATTGGCTTGTAATAAACACTTATCAACATTAAGCCCAGGGTTACTACATCAAGGAGGTAATTCAAAAATTTAACCCCATTAGAACACTTCCACGATTCGCGTCTCTATCATGGCCAATTTTCACGAACCTCTGATCAAAAATGTGGAAGGAAACAGCGAGTAAAGAGAGATACAAAATAACATCATTATGAGAATAAATCACTTTTATTTCACTCCCTTTTAAAAACATTATATATACACAGGAGTAATTTTAAAGTATTATGGAATACGAAGTAACACATCTAATTATAAGTAGCTACAAGACAAGAAAACGTTACAATATCACTTACTTTAACAAACAAATTTTTCTTCTTTATGTGGTTCTCCCAATCATTGACTATTCTCCCCCAGATAAACCAAACATCTTCTTCCAGTTGCTCATCCTCTGGTGCCATACCATGACAACTTTGGGAAGACTGAACAGAGACTAGACTAGCATCAGATGATTTTCGGGAGTGTGTGTGTATCAAATTTAAAGACTTTGAGTCTGATTCCAAAATTCTAAGATAAAAGAATATACATCAATCAATACTATAATATCAACATATTTTTATAACTGTGTGGTAGGTGTGCTATTATCTCCTTATCAGAAACCCATAAAAGGGGCAATAAAGAACGAGTTCTTAATAATAATTATTATCAGCCTTTTTGTGATGTAATGTGACACAAACCACCAATCCACAGATCACGCTTTGCCAGCACAAACCATTAAATATACTAACATGTGAAGTTAACTTTGAATTTTAGAAAAATGTTACCATTATTAATACAGTACAACCAATCACATGTCCAAGTAATTCTTCTCTTGCAGACTACAAAAATTTAAATGGTAACACATTTTTTCAAAACTTGCAAAAACAATACATGAAATTAATTCTTTCGAGTTTCAGTTTTCTGTGTGTTTATTTCTACTAGTACACAATTCAAGTGAATTTTGAGGAAGATAAAAAGTAGGAGTTCTAGGTTCATTTTCATGAGATCCTTAGCTGTTGTGGGTTATTTGTTAGCACTGATCATATTTTCAGTTGCTGATGTTACTAGATTTAGTTATTTTGAAGGGAATGTAGCAGATACTGTTGTTGTTTTAAAGCTTCTCACATAGAGAAACTATCTGGAAAACAACATATTCAATTTACAAAGATCTCCACGCTGTAGGGTAAACCAAACATATAAACTTTTCTGTTTGTACACATGATTAATAAAGACGTATGATTTATAATTGATAAATCAATAATCAATAATACACTTCTGTAAAAAAATTAAAATAGGCTACTGTGTGTGTGTGTGTGTACTTAAATATTAGCAGGATAAAAATTTAACACGTTTTATGTAATAAAAGTAATGTTTAGGAGTTTTAAAACTAAAGAACAGGGATCGAAATATTACATTCTCGAGGAATTTCATCTTTTTAATTGGCTTTGCCGATTAGGAATGCATGGCCCATCCATATTCCAATGAAAGTGAACCTATTGTATAGATTAAGTAGAAAACCAATTCATGAGGAAATACAACTTTACATGAGGGAATGTAATCTTCCTGATAGTGTCCCTCAAGTGAATCTAATTTTGTTTCATTATTTCTAGTCCTGAAGAACAGGGTTGTTTCATGTGTATTTTTACAGTTGTTTATGAATATGTGGAATGTCAGCTATTTAATAACTTACACCTCAACAAATCACAATAAACTGGCGAAAAAACAACATTTTAACCAGATGTTTGTAAGGTTCCCGGACGTTACATTAATTTCAGTTCTAACTACCAGTCGTTGTCTTTCCTGAATGCCTGTTGAATCACGTATAACTAACTATAAGCCTCAGAATCAAAAAGTCCTCAACTGTATGGCTGGTGTTGGTGAAATGTTTGCCTATAGGGGTATCATGGTTTTGCAGTTTAATATGGTTTAAATGTGCACGTGCTGGATCACCCAATCAGTGGCCTGTTTGTCCATTCTGTAAACTATTGAACCTTTTACAAATTACACATTCAATAGCATTGTAAGTGATTGTTTTATGTTGAAAGTCGTATTTGTTGACTTGTTTGTCAAGCACAAAGCCACACAGTTATCTGTGTTGTGCCCACCACAGGTATTAACATTTGAATGCTAGGTTGGTCCAAATGTTCTTTGTATATTTTAGGAAAATCTGTATTTTCTCATCTTTTTTACTTATTCATTTCATTTTTATGAATTGTATGTTATAATTGTAAAAGATGTAGCTTTGCAAAGAAAGTTTATAATCAGCGCTCAAAATGTTGCGGCCGCAATTGTTGAATTCGCTAACTCTAAATATATATATATACGTGTGTGTGTGTGTTTGTATCTATATATACAATACTTGATGATTTCGTAACTATTTTTTTAATTTATGAATCTTTGTCGCCTATGCGATAAATTATATTTACTTCATTTTATCAATAAGAAGTGGCCTAATAGTTATTAGTACTAGTGGTACTAAAATGCCTAAAAGTAAAACATTTTGTTCCAAATTATCCAAAACTATCACGGAAACAACAACAATTATGGGATAACCACATTAAAAACGTTTACCCTCTTTAGCTTCAGTTTGAAGATTACCTTTTAAGTCTACTCCATTCGAATGACAAATCAGGTAGATTCACTCGCCATGGGTTCACAAATCGCGACATAGATGTCAGGCGGTCAATAGTATCATCATTGCGCCAACAGTTATTTGCAGCGTGTTCGTGTTAGGCCTAATATCTTTATGTTGAAATCTTTCATTACTTTTAAATTTTTCGAAAACGGTAATCGTCTGAGAGATTAATTTCGAATTTTTACATCTACATCCGGTGCACAAGTTATAACGTCAGTTCCGCGATAAGAGAAAAAGCAAGTTTTGTCATTAAATTCAACAAATTTATCAGTTTAAACAAACATAAGAACGCTATTTACAATTTAGCCACAATGCAACAAGTTTGTATTGCCTTAGTTATACTTTCATCACCAAATCCGGAGCGAACGGTTTAACTTATTATGCCACAACGCTACACAAAATATTAGGCATAACGGTCTGCAAAGTAGAGGCTTAGCTCTACAACTGTGCTGCGTAACTGAATTCGGATAGATTTTACTCAGAAATTATTCGGCGGAAAATTTCAACCAAACTGTTTAATTTACATCTCCCAGACGCGGTGACTCGGCCAGACTCGAAGAAGCACGTGATCATTGCCTAAAGCTAATGGTAAAAATTGCATCCAATCCGCCTATCATAAAACAAATCTCATTTAAAAAAAAAACTATTAGGCTTATAATTTCCACTCTAAATTGATCCAAAATAATAATATAAATATCTATTTGGAGAAAACAGGGTGGTTAAAAATTAACTATTCAAAACAGCCCTTCTTTCGCTGTTTCGTTTGTTTTTTGAATTTCGCGCAAAGCTACACGAGG
>NW_013669175.1:14220-18026 GCF_000517525.1 Limulus polyphemus
CCCACATTAATACCAAAAAGCGTTACTAACGGTACCATTACATTTTATTACATACTGCACGCAGAAGAAAATGTCATTATAATTTATGTTATAGTTAATTAAACTCGGTGCTTGTCGGTTAACGTAAGAACCACGTCTTTCTTAATAGAATTAAATACATAAATACGTATCCACACCCCAGTGGCTCAACGGTATGTTTGGTGACTTATAATGCTAAAATTGGGTTTCGATAATCACGGTGGGCGCAGCATAGATAGTCCAATAAATAGTTTTCTGTTTGACTACAAACAAGCATAATACACAGAATTGACGGTTGTGGTAAGTTTGTTTGTTTGTAATTAAGCACAAAGCTACACAATGGGCTAGTTGTGCTCTGCCCACCACGGGTATCGAAACCCGGATTCTAGCGCTGTAAGTCCGCAGACATGCCGCTGTGCCATTGGGGGGGGGGGGGCAATTGTGGTAAGAAGTGTCGTGCTTTGTTCAACCACGTCTTTCTAACATACATAATACACAGAACACTGAGGTAGGTGAGGGAGAATCCAACAAAATATTTCTTACTGTACACATCAACTGTGTAAAGCATCAATTATTTTTCAATAGTTTTATAATATCTAAATTGAGTTTATTTCATAATTAAACTGCTTTAAATGAAGCTTTCTTGACTTCAAAAATAGTGGATTTCAGTGAAGCTTTCTCGATTTTAGAAATACTGATTTTCAGTGCGAGTATTCTTTATTTCAGAAATACTGATTTTCAGTGTGAGTATTCTTTATTTCAGAAATACTGATTTTCAGTGTGAGTATTCTTTATTTCTGAAACACTGATTTTCAGTGTGAGTATTCTTTATTTCAGAAACAATGATTTTCAGTGTGAGTATTCTTTATTTCAGAAACACTGATTTTCAGTGCGAGTATTCTTTATTTCAGAAACACTGATTTTCAGTGTGAGTATTCTTTATTTCAGAAACGCTGATTTTTACTACAACATACACGTGGTCACTACAGCTACATACCTATGCGTTTCTATGGTATTTTTAGTTACAAGTGTATATAGTTATTTACTGACTCAGCCCCACAGGAAGTTTTTTCTTTTGTGTTTGTCTTCTTGCTACGCAGGCTGAATTATTGACGATACTTTTATAGCCACAACACGAGTCCATAAACTCACAATTAATTAAACTTGCAAATTCCTATGTTTATCTGAGGTAAGATGCACAGATTACGTCATTGGCACAATAGGACTGTATAGTACTAAAATAACTATATATTGTTGCGTCATCGAGATCACATGACTACAGTGAAGCCACGTTTCTAGAACTATCCCGTAACGTGGCGAATGCTCTAGTATTTGCTAGATATAGGGTAGTTTGGTATATATAAGAGGGGACAACGTGACGCGAGATTAAGGTAATGTAATGTATGTACAGATAGTAAGTAATTGAACTGCTGTCAGAAGTATTGTAGATGTTCGTTGTTATAGCGTTTGTTTAGCGCGATTGTTGAAGTTGAGTGTATCGGTAAAGTTATACTCGGAAAGAATAAACCAGTTTTATTAAGTAAAGACTTGTGTCGTTAAAGTTTCGTCGGAACGAATTTACGGAGAGTTAATTAACAAACGGAGACGTAACAATATATATACATATATACCACACATTAATATTATTTGCATTTCAACTGTTTTTTCGTGGTGAGGCCAGGGGCAAGAAAAAATACAAATATATATGGGTACACGTCTATAAAAACCACCATTTTTCACAGTTAAATTTTGTTTCGTTTTGTAACTAAAGTGCGCTGTTTACGCCCTAACTTGCACAGGAAATGTAAGAAACCAACAGATCGTAGGAGGACGTTTCGATTTCAGAGACAGGTTGTGACCTTGAAAACAATGAATCATTTTCTAACACGCTCACGTGACCTACAATTAATAACATTTCTTGACGGTGATTCAGTTCCGGTAGAATTTTTGTTTTTTTTCATTGCTTATTTCAAAAACAGCAAAGACGACTGATTTGACTGTTCGCTTTTCTTTTCCTCGTAGAAGCATGAATATACATAATTGATGTATTTATATAGAACATAATACCGCTGAAACAGGTATAGTTTAAGACAGGTGTCATCAAAAAATAACTCTAGGGTCAGAGGCCCCTAGGGTTCAGATATCCTTTGTTTAGAACTACTGTCCGGAGGGAAGGCAGCCAACCAGCAACATACGTAGCCAATAGGTCTCGTTTATCTGACCCTTTGAACTTGGGTTCAACAGACTACACTATCATTTTTATAACACGGCCACAGCTGAAAATGAGGGCGTACTAAACATCATGTGTGAAACTCCACACCCCTAGGAACACATCCCCACAAACTAACCACTAGTTCACAGCGAACCCTAACGGCAAATTAAACATCGTACTTAAAACTACTGTTTGTATATGTGGAACCTACTAAAGCGACCTAATAGAATAAGCTTCACTTAACTGTAATGAATTCTTAGGGCAATTTTCCCCCTATCGGCACGTTTTAACAGACTACAGTAAAATATAAATACAATAGGTAATAAATACAGGAAGCCATTAAACAGTAAAATAAACATCTCTGGACACACAACTTCCAGCTTCACCTTTCTAAACTTCAAAAATGTTGTTAATATATGATCTTTATCATATCTTGGATTATAAAAACATATTGAAGTGAAACTATATGAGCATACTTATTTCAACATATGGTAACTTTCAACATACCAGTTCTTCTGAAACAAACATACCAGTTCTTCTGAAACAAACATACCAGTTCTTCTGAAACAAACCTACCCGTTCTTCTGAAACAAACATACCAGTTCTACTTAAACAAGTAGAACAGGTATGTTTGTTTAAGTAGAACAGGTATCTTTGTTTCAGAAGAACGGTATGTTTGTTTAAGTAGAACTGGTATGTTTGTTTCAGAAGAACAGGTATGTTTGTTTCAGAAGAACTGGTATGTTTGTTTAAGTAGAACAGGTATGCTTGTTTCAGAAGAACGGGTAGGTTTGTTTCAGAAGAACGGGTAGGTTTGTTTCAGAAGAACTGGTATGTTTGTTTCAGAAGAACTGGTATGTTTGTTTCAGAAGGACGGGTATGTTTGTTTAAGTAGAACAGGTATGTTTGTTTCAGAAGACCAGAAATGTTTGTTTCAGAAGAACGGGTATGTTTAAACAAACATACCAGTTCTTCTGAAACAAACATACCTGTTCTTCTGAAACAAACATACCAGTTCTACTTAAACAAACATACCCGTCCTTCTGAAACAAACATACCAGTTCTACTTAAACAAACATACCCGTTCTTCTGAAACAAAGATACCAGTTCTACTTAAACAAACATTTCTGTTCTTCTGAAACAAAGATACCAGTTCTACTTAAACAAACATACCCGTTCTTCTGAAACAAAGATACCTGTTCTACTTAAACAAACATACCCGTCCTTCTGAAACAAACATTTCTGGTCTTCTGAAACAAACATACCCGTTCTTCTGAAACAAACATACCTGTTCTACTTAAACAAACATACCCGTCCTTCTGAAACAAACATACCAGTTCTTCTGAAACAAACATACCAGTTCTTCTGAAACAAACTTACCTGTTCTTCTGAAACAAAGATACCTGTTCTACTTAAACAAACATACCCGTCCTTCTGAAACAAAGATACCAGTTCTACTTAAACAAACATACCTGTTCTTCTGAAACAAACATACCAGTTCTACTTAAACAAACATACCAGTTCTTCTGAAACAAACATACCAGTTCTACTTAAACAAACATACCCGTTCTTCTGA
>NW_013669175.1:18800-19552 GCF_000517525.1 Limulus polyphemus
GTTCTACTGAAACAAACATACATGTTCTACTGAAACAAACATACCTGTTATTCTGAAACAAACATACCTGTTATTCTGAAACAAACATACATGTTCTACTGAAACAAACATACCTGTTATTCTGAAACAAACATACCTGTTATTCTGAAACAAACATACCTGTTATTCTGAAACAAACCTACCTGTTCTGTTTTTCAAGGCGAGCTAAAAGTTGAAGGTCTTCCCTGCTGCATCTTTTATCTATGTCTAGTATCCCGTTTGCCGACGTCTTGATAGGCGTGTTGGGGACCGAACAAGTCGAAGATCCCGTCGTTACGTTAACACGAACTTCGCTCATGTTGAAACTTCTACCAGCAGTTATACCAAACGGTTAAGATCTCATTCTCGGATCAGACAAGTTTCTTTAGACAGCACGGTGAGGAAAAAGCAATTGAAGAGTCTGCATTCTAAAAAAGGAGGAAAAAATATAATAGATGTATATATCGATCGATCGAACAACCTGTGTATTAGATGGCAATAAATAAAAAAATTTAGAAGAATATAAACTATGTAGAAAAATTTCTTATTCAAATTTTTAACAGTTACTGCCATTAAATTATATTTCCAGCCAAGTATTCAGTCACTTTCAACTTCCACCAGTATAAAATCTGGTGTTGACACCAGCACGTAACAACAGACACTAGTTCCACCAATATAAAAGCTGGTGCTAACACTAGTATGTAACAACAGACACTAGTTCCACCAATATAAAA
>NW_013669175.1:20257-25921 GCF_000517525.1 Limulus polyphemus
CCAATATAAAAGCTGGTGCTAACATTAGTATGTAACAACAGACACTAGTTCCACCGATATAAAAGCTGGTGCTAACATTAGTATGTAACAACAGACACTAGTTCCACCAATATAAAAGCTGGTGCTAACATTAGTATGTAACAACAGGCACTAGTTCTATAAATATAAAAATTATAAATGGACGGAAAAATGAAAATTCAGAAAATTAAAAAATGACGAAGAAGTTTTTTCTTGATATTCGCTCCGATAGACTAGAAGGAAAACAACTAGTTTAATTGAATTTGACCGTCATTCTTATAACGCGCTCTCAGCCCTAAAATGCGAAACGTGACTTTGTAGCCAATGGGGATTCAAACCATCAGATTCACAGTCCGGCAAGCTAACTAATAGGCAACGCCTGAATCCGGGGACGAGAGTGGTTATACGGAAAAAAATTAGCCCAGATGCGTCGTAAGATATAACCTAGAACACCACAGCTAGTTAATTTATAGGATTGTCATGCACATATTTAAACTTCTGACCGTTTAGTTTGCTTACATTTTCTCAGAAGTTCTTAATATTCACACTATTATGTTGCAATATTGCACTTTTTTCACATAAAACAAGATCATGTAAATAAACTAAACACTGCTTGTTGAAACTTGTCATTTTACATTCTTGTTTTTTTTTTAAGCTAACTGACAAACAACATTCCTTTATGTCTAATAAATATTTTACTTTATATAACACATCATAAACGATCTGTTTGTTGTCAAGCGCAAAGCTATACAATGGGCTATCTGTATTGTGACCGCCACGGGAATCGAGACTCTGGTTTTAGTGTTATAAGCCTTCAGACTTATCGCTGAGCCACTGGAGGGGGGGAGGGGATACCACAGAATATTTTATGCATCTCTACTGAAAATATCTACGATTCTAACAAACAATACCAAACCAAAAATTGGGAGACTCCCGAGATAACCCGAAAGTTTTACAGTATACTCTGAAGAAGGAAGGTCTCCCTTTACGTTTGTCGAAACATATCTAAATCGTCTGCATATGCGTAATGAGTCGATGCTACTTATTCGATCGGTTTAAAATAATATTGTCTGACGAAGTACGTACGTAGGAAGTACAGTAAAAATAGATTATAGATTCCAAAATTAGTAAATATATCCTAAATTCACGACAAACTTCAACACGTGCACACGGTGCGTTTGGTACGATCACAACGATGCCAATTACACACGCACTATTTTTCTTTGGTATGTAAAGTTACATTCTACAAACACGGTTAGCGTACAATGAACCTTCTTTAGAAGAACATCTGTTCAGTCGGAAATTAGCCATTTTTATATAGTGGCACGTTTATGTGTCCATCCAGTAAAACGAGCCCTTCTACGCTCATTTTTATCTTTTGCTGCATTTCAGTTCCTCCACATGCTTTAACAAACCAAAATTACTGGATCTTCGAGAGTTTACAAACTTTAAGACTGTTTTAGTTTGGGGAAAAGATCAGATAACGATAGAATTCCACAAAAAATCCGGAGTGAATCTACATTTTACACCTAAAAAACCTAACATTTACTTTTCAGCAATCATAGTTTTCTCACTGTTGGTGAGCATTTATTTATTACTTACGTCGGTCAGCATCTTTCAACAACAAAAACTATCGTCTCTAAAAGTTACGCCCCCCCCCCCGAAAGGGCTGTCTACACGAATTGTCCTTTAAAATTTTGATGTACTACAGAGAAAGCAGCTAGTCAACACCTACCGCCAACTTGTTGGCTCTAATGTGTGTGATCAAATAGTGGGTTTTGACAGTCACACTTATAACGCGCTCAAGACCACAGCCTGCGGAGCACGATCTTTTCATTTTTTTCGACAATGGGACGCGGACCATAAACACACAGTCCGGCATTGTCGCTAACCGCTGAGCCACGCCCGATCCTAAATACGTTGAGTATTCTGCATGGAACTAACAAGACGACAACGTAAAATTACTTAATTTTGGAATACAAATTACTAATGTTACAGTTTGCTCCCAGCGGCAAGCGTCAGGATTTGTAATGCTATGGTCAAATAGAAGATAAATAACCCATAGTGTAGCTTAAACACACACACACACACACACAAACATCAAGTGAACTAAACTTATATCGCAGTGCCAGTTCGTTTGACATACGTGTACAGAGCGAAGGGTTACAAAATGGACTGTCTATACTGTGCCCGCCGCGAGAATATTGAATTACAAGAGATCCTGGATGAATCGGGTATTTGGTGGTGTAAAGAAACCTCATCGTTAGAGGCCTGGAACTGTCATCCTCCTTATATCGCAGTGTCAGTTCGTTTGACATACGTGTACAGAGCGAAGGGTTACAAAATGGACTGTCTATACTGTGGCCGCCGCAAGAATATTGAATTACAAGAGATCCTGGATGAATCGGGTATTTGGTGGTGTAAAGAAACCTCATCGTTAGAGACCTGGAACTGTAATCCTCAGTGAAATCCGTCGTTAACAGAAGTCAACTGAGGTGCTCATCAGGAAGACCGATCTGAAATTCGAGAGTTCCGCTGTAATGGCTCTTGAGAAGACCAACTTGGTGGGTATCGTCGAGGACACCAACGATTCACACGATGCTGTATCTTGCGCGATGATTATACCTATTGTGCTGGAAGGAGGAAGAGGTCTTCGAAATACCCTCCCAGATCCTAACAAAATAATTTAAGTCCAGATCCAGAGGTCCAACAGCTTAAACCTTGCTGATGAATCACCGGGGAGCAGTTAAGTTATTAAAACATAAGTAATCACATATAGAAGGTTTGTTTTGTTTTATTTGCAGTTAAAGCTACACAATCGACTATCTGTGCTCTTCTCACCACTGGTATCGAAACCCGGTTTCTAGCATTGCACGTCCTCAGACATACCGCTGTGCCACGTGGGGGGGGGGGCACATATAGAAACAGAAATAAGTCACAGCAGAATTAAATCATTTCAGAAGTAAAAACTCTACAGAACAACTTATTTCTCCTCTCTGTCCACATACATACATATATATATATATATATATATATACAATCTAACTGGCTTAAATCGATATTCCTAAGCCCTAACTTCCATAAAATAAGCTGTCTGTTACGGTTCAACAAACAAAACGAGTTTTTCTTTCTTCATGAGTTCCAGATGTTGCTGCCATGAAACATTTATAACACACAAAAGGTATATAACGTATTTGAATCGATAACTCAAAGCATAAAAAAAACTATCAAGTGGCTTTCCTTAACTCCGAGAAATCTCCAAATACACGTTCGTTTGTCGTAAAGTTTTCGCGTATAGATACACAAGGGTGATAAAGACTTTAAGAATTACGGTCAGTTTGTTTTGTTTTAAAGCAAAGACACATTAGGCTATCTACTATGTCCACGAGGGACACGACAGGTCAAATCCCACTAATCAATCAATACAGAGTTAGCTGTTGATTGGCTATTCATCATTCTTAGTCTATCAGTTGAGGCGATTATATCAGGAAATTCTTAGACAAACAAACGTTGTAGTTGTCTATACCGAAAAGTTGTGTAACTCGTTCAATTATCGCTTAACTTTGATTAAATTTGCAAATGACGAGAAAATACACCTTCTGCCTCAACTTGATCCCTTCGCAAAATAATTTCCTTTACCTCTGGATTAGTACCTACAATTCTTCACTAAATCAGTGCCTGTCTGCCTGACTAAGAAAAATGAAAGTAAAAGATAGACTGAAAAAAAACAACATTAAATCGACGCTAACAACGTCTTATTAGGTGGTAAGGTAGGTATAGCGATTCACGTTTGGCCTCATTATTATCTTAAACGAGACCAGCCAAGTTAAATTATTACATCTTGATCTACATTTAAATATTAGACTTTATAAATAGGAGGCCTTGGAAGTAACAGTAACGTGCGCTATTACAATTTTAGTTTTGTCTGCAAATTTATAGTTTTCGTATTAGTATTTAAAAAAATTCCAAATACAAAACAAAGGAATGCTCTAACTTATAACCTAGATGCATACAAACCTGTATCAATGAAATTCCTTTTAGATATTTCACGACACAATATTTTAAACTGGCTGAAGGTATTGTTGTAACGTGTACTATTGTTGGGTGGGTTCTTTTGGATTATTTGGTAAAAATAATGTCACCGCAGTCCACGTAACGGTAACGAATTAATTAATTTCTTCAATGACTTTTGCTACAAGCTGCGTCCACTTTGACACAAGTTGTAGGCCTAAGTTTACACATAACATTTCAACGGAAACTTCGGATTTAATGATATGCCTAACTTATAAACTTTTAACAGAAATTCCTCGCTAATCGATCGATAACAAATATGTTAACTAAATCACCAGGTATCTGAAGATGTACGATACCTCTCACTACTAACACTGAAATGTATCACTCATTAAATACTTCATTGATTCTTGTATTTATATGGTACCTTTGTTTCAATATACTACACACAATTTCCAGATTCTACTGAGGCCTTAACTTTCATGAAATATCTGGATATTACTTTATGCGCTCTCTAGAAAACGAACATCTAAATTAAAAATACATCTTAGAATAATATCTATTCCCATTTCTTTAAGTTTCGCATACTTTATTTTAGTTAACATCTAGCTCAACACAAGTATCTTGCTGGCGGGCTAGAAACTTAGTTTTCTTCTTACTTTTACCATTCTAAGTATCCGAATTGTATTCGATCTTCTTTCGTTCGTGCTTCTTGTGAGAGTTGGAGACGTGTCTCGGTGACGTAAACTGTAATTGTTACTTACACGAGTACATGTTTCGTACATATGTACCCTGGTATTGAAAATCGAAACCTCTAAAGTTACTTCACTTGCTTAAACATCGAATATTACGTTTAATTGGAGCGTAAGGCTTGAAAGTTCAGTGTGGGCAAGATAACTAAATTAGTTTAACTTCATATACACATGTTTCAATACTGTGTATATATATATAGTTCGTTCACCTGGACATATATGCGCCACCTAAAATTACAGCCACAAATACTTCTCTGAAAGTTACACCTGTACACTTATAGCGAGTACCCCTCTCCTCCTAAACGGTGGGTGGATTTTACCTTGTTTTATTCTTTGATACATAATTTTCCGGTAATGGATGCTCTTCTGTTGTGTACGTTTGTTTGAAACATGTGAAGTTTAAATGTAAAGACATACAAATAAACTTCAAAGTTCATTCTCTTAAAGCTCTCGTACACTGTTTATTATAATGTTAAAGGTTCTTATCTTAAGGGCTCTCATATGGTTTATTATAAAGTATAAAGTTCATCTCTTAAGACTCTCACACATTGTTTTTATAAAGTTCAGAGTTCACTTATAAAGACTCTCGTGCATTGTTTATTATAAAGTTCATCTCTGAAAGCTCTCATACATTATTGTAAAGTTCAAAGTTCATCTCTGAAAGCTCTCATACATTATTGTAAAGTTCAAAGTGCAGCTCTGAAGATTATCATACATTATTGTAAAGTTCAAAGTGCAGTTCTGAAGATTATCATACATTATTGTAAAGTTCAAAGTGCAGCTCTGAAGATTATCATACATTATTGTAAAGTTCAAAGTGCAGCTCTGAAGATTATCATACATTATTGTAAAGTTCAAAGTGCAGTTCTGAAGCTTATCATAT